>NC_064627.1:112153679-112456709 GCF_023864275.1 Schistocerca cancellata | reverse complement strand
TCATTCAGTTTTGCCACGAAAAAATTGTGAAAAATAATTTTTTGGGTTGTCCGAGGCACCGCCTCCTTAAGCCCCTTAAGGCACACGTAGAACATGTCAAATGCACAAAGAGCAGACCGATTTTCTCCATTTTCCTAAGCTGGACGAGGTATGTTATGTTCATATCTTGATCCTGTCATGTAGGACAGTGACACTAAGAATAGTAACACTAAGACGATCCTTCTGCTGGGTACATAAATGGCCTCTAGCCCAAGGGCTACACAAAACGTTTGAACCGACATTGCTGTCGCCAATAGAATCCGAGGTATGAGACCCGGTAGAATCCCATTTTGAAGTACGGCATTTTGGGACAGTGTGTAGCACATGCTGTCGCATTCATAGCGATTACACGTATTTCATCATATCTGAAAATAATAGTCTGAATACGGTTGTGGTAATACCCGACGACTGCTCGAATTCACACAAAAATAAGTCTCTCCTTCCAATGTATTCTAATTTTAATAATTCTGTGAACAATTTAGACTCTCATGAAAAGATCACTTTTACGGAAATTTATCATATTAATGTCCTACAGTAAGGAGACTGCTAACAAATCTTCCCAATTTTTTTCAAAATCTGTTTAAAAAAATAAGTAAATCATTTAACAGTTTCGTTTTCTTTGAACGATCTCATAACCACTTTTTTTCCAGAATTTTCATTTGACCCTTTTGGCACGGATACCCACGTCCTCAGTGTCTCATTTAGAAAGCACGAAATTCTCAGACAGAAATTGTGTATAATAGTGGAAGGGTTACGCAGTTTCGTAGAATACTATGTAGCGTTTCTTTCATTCAACTAAAAATGGGAGTACATACATTTTAATCCGACTTCACACTTATTATCACATGAATGTCTTACACATTAGACTACGTCCTCTGGCAGCTCATCTGTACCCAAAATACTGTATTTTAAATTGCTTTTTGAAATATGATAGAATTCTCGTAAACAATGATGGACACAGCACTTCTCTCCACGAATGATTTATGTCTCTGAAATGAACGTCTCCTTACCTTTTGTAGTTCATCTGCATCACTCACTTCGTTGATAATTACTCACGTACTCCTCTCCTTGTTGTGGATGATGGATTGCTCATAATGTGTTGTTTGATGATTGGATGGGTGAAGATCAGCAAGCACAATGGACTGAGCTATCACATTTAGTGAATTATATCCTTTGTCGAAAGGCACTTTTGAATTATACCAGGTGGTTACAATTAAAGTGCAACTACTCACAGAGGTGCAGTGTGGGCTGTAAGTACCACCTGGATGCGAGTCGTGGTAGGTACTGTAATGCCTTAATGCGGAGCCGATTTACGCTGGAAAACGATTAGTACCACTTTTGGCCACCAGGCGCAAATCTAGCGCTGACGTATAGAAACCCTTGCAAATGTAATGGATGAGGAACAGAACTTGGTTATAATGAGACTTTATACAGTTTCTTCCGTATGACTACCGGAGACGACAACGAGATGCTGCACAGAACCAGATTTGAAGCTAGTGGGCAAAATTGGAACTAACTTTTCCCAGCGTAAATCAGTTCCGCATTAACCAAGTTTCGCTGCCTTATGATAATTAAAGCCCACACTGTATCTCCGTGCGTAGCTGCACTTTTAATTGTAGCCACCCAGTAGTAACAAAATCGTACATCGATATTCAAAATAGTTCAAATGGCTTGTAGTGGTTAATAAAAAACGAAAAGGAGGAGAGAATAAAAGAAAAAGAAAAAAAAAGGTTGAAAATGTGGGAAGAAATGGTGAATAAAAAGGGGGTTTTAAAATCGTAAATGACCGTGAAAAAAGGAAAGAATGAAATGCAAATCGGACTTCGTATTACAGAAAAGCTATAGTTGGGGTGGTCCTTGTGGCGTTTTTGAGCAAAAGTTAAACCAATTTCCACTAAAAAACTTACTGAAAAGAAACAGAGAATAACAGAATGTAACTGACAGGGGGTAGCAGGTTAACTTGTCTTCTTTCGGGCGGCGTCCAGGTCTTCAAAAATCTCCTTCATTTCTGCGTGAATAGTCTGCTCCGAAATCTTCCAATAGTCCAGGAATCACTAATTGATACCAATTAAAATCATCTTGATACTGTATGCAATTTAATTTACTTTGCTGCTTCCATCCTCCGAATTTCTTAACAACTTCCACAATATGTCTACACATTAAAATCAGATCAAGACTAGCAAATAAGATTTTTTAACATTTTCATCAGATCACGTCTGCCTTAAGCTTCGGCTATCAAGAGACAAATAAAGAAACGAATAGAAAACAAAAAAAAGTTACAATTTTAGTAGTTTCTTTGCCGTCGAGCGCTCATGCCGCTGTGACGGGATATTTTGTATCTGAGGGAACGAGTGTAGCGCGGCGAAATTCGAAGTCCCGCTATAGGCTCTGAGCACTATGCGACTTAACTTCCGAGGTCATCAGTCGCCTAGAACTTAGAACTAATTAAACCTAACTAACCTAAGGACAACACACACATCCATGTCCGAGGCAGGATTCGAACCTGCGACCGGAGCGGTCGCTCGGTTCCAGACTGTAGCGCCTAGAACCGCACGGCCACTCAGGTCGGCGTACAACGATAGTCAAATAAATCTTTAACTTTAATGAACGTTTCACTGCTGGACGTCATTCTCTGTTTGAGAAATATCTTTCAATATTCTTCCGACACGCGAAAGTAAAATTTAGTACACACTACTAGTATTACATTCGACTACTTCCTCCGACCGAGTACATCTGTAGACTCCACAGCAGGGTTGTGATATCCAGACAGCGCGTTTTTACCACACCATTGTAGAGATTTTCTGCAGTAGAAGCTTTCTCAACATTTAAGTCTCCATCTTCATGGACTTTATATAGCTCCCAAAACTTACTTTCAATAAAACATGTAAAAGGAGAAGTGATACAAAGTGGTAACTTAACAGGAAAATTTATTTTAGAATTAATTTGGTTATTATTTCAAAACTAGCTCTTATTATTACTCACCTGAATCTTTGTCATAAAAGCGGATCGCCACGCAGAAATTTTTCACAGTTCCGATATCGGTGGACGCGTCCGCCATTATGTTAAATTTGGCGTGTTGTAGTTTTTTCGCCAACACTTCTTTCTGTGACGTCCCAATAACATTAGAAACAATGGCACGTGCTTAGTGCCGTTTAAGAGGCACTTGCAATATCCGAGTCTAAAAAAATATCTTTCAACAAACCGGATAAATGGTCAGCAGCTAAAAATGCCATATTACGTTCTGCTAAGAATGCTGATAATTTGATTTCAGCTTTAGCAACCTTCCTCGTAACTGGTTGTGCGTTTGTGAGAAATTGAGCAACTGACGGCTGTCGCACGGTAGCAGACTAGACCATGTTTAGGTGCTTCTCAATTCTGGAATGGTTTTTAATATTCTGGATTTCGGAAACCATGCTGGTATTGCAATATCTGCATCGCGTCCTGAGCGGATCACTATCGCGCACCAGCCAATTACGTAAACCAGGCATATGTGGCCACTCATCACGAAATTTTTGTTGTCACCTCTTTTTAGAAGTTTTTTGTCCGGCGTGCACGAAAGTTTCGTGCTTGTGTTTTCATATTCACTGTCACTTCCCATTTCTTCACTCACAGTAACACACAGTAACCCGAAACACTTACAAAAAGAAACTACACAGTAAATGAATTCAGCTAAACGTACTCGTAATGACTATACGCGAAATACGCATTGTTAAGAGTATCGTTTGTTGAAGACGAAACAATACCGTCTGATGAAATGTCTTTCCTTTGTACTTAACAATTCCACAGTATTGTAGGGTAATTAGGTCTACTGTTAATTGCTTTCCAATAATATTCGATTAAAGTTCCATTTAGTGCTTTGAGATTCGTTGGCCGCTCTATTTCTGAAACTTAACAATTCGAACTGAGTGAAATATGTCATGCAAAGGAAAGTGATTCGTTATTTAATTTATTTTCCAGGGCCAGGCTTTGAACTAAGCCTCATTCTCGACTTTAATCGTTTTGTCATGTCGGTAGTTTGGCGCTCTGTCTCCTGCCTGGAATTTGTTGATTGACAGAGAGTGCATGGATTCGTAACAGTTTCTAATCATTTTTAAAATATAACAGATGAATTGATTACTTTCCAAACGAATGTGTATAATGGATGTTCGGTAAGAAATTTGGACCCGCCTCCATAGCCACACGACTTGGTGTGGTGTCACGAGCCACGAGCCCGCAACTACTAAGGTTCGAGTCCCCCCGTGGGCATGTACGTTTCTGTGATGTCTGTAGCACAAGTTAGGATAGGATAGGGTAGAGTAAGTCGTCTGTAACGACTCAATTTATAGATCGGATTAAAAGCTTATAAAAAAAGGTTTAGGCAAAATTCTCGTATGTTCGTGTACGATATTCACTTTTGCCTCGTACATTGTACAAATGACGAAATTCTAGTATACGTACGAGAATTCTCGTACATATCACTACCCTGCTCCACAGTAACCACTACTGCGCTTGCATCTGCTCAAAACAAAAGCAAAGAATTGCACAACACATAGTCCAGCCCACAGACGCTTAACCGCACATTGTCGCACCTCACAGAGGGAGTATCCGTTCTCTTATCGATCGAGATGCACCAATGGTGACCTCACAAGCAGCTCTAACGGTCATTCACAACAGAAATTCCGAGCAGGTGTGGAGAACTACCGTGACTGAATTAGATTCGTGTTGGAGTCCTATCAGAACGTCTTTCAATCTTTTCGTAAGAATACTTTTGTTTTGAAGTAATTTACATGTGGGTAGTTGCACTTGCCACTGGTAGAACTGATTTTAGTTTTCATTTTAACGTTCTTTGGCTTAATTTTTCACATTCAGTTTTCACGGTGGAACGATGTTGTGTAGGAGAATTCTTGTGGTTTAAGCAGCGTATCCGAGAAAAGTGTCTTTCAAAAGCTATTCTACAAAAAGAAAAGAGCGAAATTATTTCTCAAACATGTTGCATTAGCTAACACACACATTCTCATTTACAAGGTTCCAAATCAACCACTTAGACAGATTCAGGTACCTCATTATCATCTAACAATGAATCTTCTATTGTACTGAATTTCAAAAATGAAAGCTATACGGTGTCAGGAAGTCAATGTGCTGCTTTTGAGTTAGTTTGGAACAAATGGCTATACCAACGACTTCGTCGGATTTGTTTTTGGGTCCAATTTCAAAATATTTATCAGAGATAAGCTTAATAAAATTGATAAGATAAGGAACTTTTAATTTCAAGTTGGAACGACGCACAAAGTGTGACAATTAAATAAGGCTCAGGAAAATAGTTCCCTGTATTTATTCGACTTTTTTTTTTACTCTATGAAAGTGTGAAGGACACGATTTTAGAGTTTTGAGAGCAGCCTGGTGAAACGTGAGATATTCTTGTCGATTATTTAAAGGAGGTATTATCTAGCAATGATTTAAATAAACAGAATGCAGTGATTTGTGGGGATAATAGTAACTGCAATTTTGGAGGAAGGAATAGAAAAGGGAGTAATAATGTTTACGCAAAATGGAATCCGTCACTCAGACGGCAACTCACTGGGGTTGTATGTGGACCCCATATAGTTCACAATGTGATCAAAACAGCATCTGACTGTCTCCCTGTGGACTTCGAATGCATCACAGTGAAAATTTACTCTTTTTATGTACATCTATAGCGTTCGAGTGGAAGCTCTCAAATAGTTCTAAGCTTCTATGAACCCAACGACACACGCTATCATAAACTGTTGGGCTACAACAAAACCAGGTAGCTTGTGTTAATGCCGGCGCCTGAAATAATTTTAAAAATACTTCAGCACTTGAAAAGCTATTTTCTGGGCATCGATAAAGGCCCAAAAATTTTAAAAACATTTTCCGAAAATCCCACTTCTGACTTATGGCTATTGTTTTTATGGCTATTGTTACCACAGACAGTGATCTTCCATTAAATGACGTTAAAAACCGAAGGCGAAGGCGTGTCTGCTCTGGAATCTACAAAGGAAACTCAACGTCTTCAAAGAAACTTGGCACGTAAAGAGCGTTCGGTTTTTCTTCCACACACCGTCCGTAATCTAATAACATAATGACATGAAACTGACGCTGTTGTTCAGGGTATAGAAACTACGGCGGTTGAATTTTATGAGACTAGCAAACAATACTTGAATCAGTGGTGTCAGTTCAATATAGACTTAAAAGTGCTTGAATGTACAACTTTCACAGAAGCACCAACGTGAAAAGAAATACAGAATGGGATGAATTTGCTGATTACACAAGGATTTCTTGACAGCCACTAACATACGGACGTATTCGATAAGTTTTCGCTTATTTCCACCTACGTCACAGATGAAAAAATATCAAGCCATAACGCTAAAAATGTTGCTACTTAAACCGCTGGGTATATTTGCTCACACATTTCCGTGATAACGGTCTGAACTGTAGGAACTTTCATATAATTTTTGAATATGTTTTATGTTTTCCTGGAAATAACGCGCGTGTCGAAAGAGTTTTTTCTCTAATGAATAAGATATTGACAAATGACGAAACACAGTTAAGAATCACAATTCTGAAAGCCATTTTGATTACCAAGACTAACACAAACAAAAATTGTGATAACCTCAATTCGTTCTTGAAAACTAGACCCGACATTTCTAAATTGATCCCCTCCGCCGACAAATATAAAGCAAACGCGTCTCCAACTGTAAACTAATAATGACTAATTCATATTATATTTAATTAATAAATTGTTATGATGTCCTTGTTTTTGAATAAATTATAAATAGCAAAATAAGTTTTTTCCCTAAATTGTTAAAGCGTGCAATTCTGACGAAGAAAAGATCACGCTATGCGCACGTGTCTTCCATTGTTCAAAGCTATCTATTGTGACCCTCTTCAACAACACTACCGTTTTTACTTTTACCTCTTCAGCTGACTAAAAATGTGTTCCCTTCACTGCACCTTTCACCTTAGGGATCACACAAAAATGGCGGAGAGGCCGGTCTGGTGAACATGGAGGATGTTCGAACATAGGAAAAACTGTTTCAAAGATACTGTATTCTGGACTGGTGAGTTGTATTAATGCAAAATCTATGTGTAGTTCTTCAAAACATCCGGTCTTTCCTTCCTTACCCTTTCCCTCTGCTTGATTAGTTGATTGGGACGTCTTTGTAGCATTTCTGGTTAACAGTTTTATGCATAGGCATTCATTCACTCATGATAACACGCCTGATATCGAAAAAACAAACGATCAGCATTGCCATTAGTTTTATCTTTCTCATTCGTGATTTCAGTCTTGCTGATGTGAGAGTCTTCCAGTGCATACATGGACGCTTTGTTTTGGATCTTACTGGAAGATTCATGTTTCACCACATGTGAAGACACATCTGAGGAACTCTGTTTCTTTGTTGAGTTGTTACATGACATCTGATCTCATGTTCTTTTTGTTCCTGAGATACGATTTTCCTAGCCTCGTATTTCAATTTTGCTCTTTTGCTAACTGTAAAACAGTTCTAAAGAAGTATCAAGATTATTTTGTTGAGTCCTCTTTGACTTTTATCCCAAGGGATGACAGTTTAATATTTATCCGAAATATAGCCACGATTCCCATACCTTATTAACAACCTAGCAATCTTAAATAATTAGGATTCCCCTCCCCCCCCCCCCCCTCTACTGAAAAATTCTTAATTATTCCCAGTCGTGAGGGACGAGAACAATGCTGCTGAAACTGCTAAATAATCCAGCAGGTACGGGTAGACTTTAAGAATATTTCACGTCGATGATGAACGCTCATTCAAGCTTTAACTCGGCACTCCAGAAAAAACGGCAATACTCGTCGATGTTGGAAATTGTGTGCCTTAACGCGGTGATTAGCTGGAACAAAGGGAAAGATTACAGAACCAGCGAGGCTTGACATTCTTTTGCTAAGGGAAGATACGAATTCGTTATCGTTAGTTCCGCTGATAATTTCAGGCACAGCAATCTTCTTTCTTTGTGTTTAATTTCTTTCGCAGAGACAGCATATAAAGAGCGAAAGGGAAACAGCGTGAATATGAAAATCGTGGCTTGGAATGTCGCTGTGTGCGTGTTTTCAGATTGTTTCAAAAGAAAAGTAACGGAAAAGTGACCGTATTCTTAGCCACAAGGAACATGACAGACGAACTATGAGAACAATCTCGCTTGGAGATGTAAATTAATGTCGATTTTGATGTGTCGTAATACAGTGTTTATCGCACTTCAGTAATATGTAATTAATTACACGTGCATTATCTAATATCAACTAAATAAAGTATACAGAAAAAGGGAGAGAACAATTCACTGTGAGTTTAAATATTTGTATAATTTAGAGAAAGTTTTAAATGTTTTGACCGCTTTTTTTCATGTTACAATTCATACTGGCTACTACGTCAGTGTGACAGCTTGATCGTTTACTACCCAGATCATCGATGTCTCATAAAATTCCGAGAACGTGTGATGTCAGCGTCAACCTACGAGCATTCAGTTTAGTACAGATATCAACAAAATGCTACAGTTACAGATTTAAGTAATTCCGTGTTTCTCTCGCAAAGATAGTCTCCGGGATGTGGAAAGAAATACAAGATGCACAGTTTCTTAAACTGAAACACAATGAAATGCCTTTATTTAAGAAACACTGTAGTATTACTCACCAAATATTAATTACATTATAACAAAGTCCATTTGTTTATTGAAATCTGACTTCCGTTAGGGTAGGAGTTGCCTAACAGCAAGTTAATTCCGTCTTCACTTCATTGCCCTGCAAGTTGCGGAATAAACTTGATTCTTTTCTGTTCGAATATCAAATCCCTGATGTATTTGATGAGGTTTCTTTTAATCCCGGTATCATATTCATGCTTTCTACTACCTTCGAAGAGGAAGGAAGGACAAGGAGAATAGTACCTACACATCGTATGAAACAGGTTTGAAAGCGCCTAGTTCTTCAACAGGTCTCAAGACAATGTTCTAGAAATAACGCCAGATATCGTTATCATAACACACTTATTAATTCTGAAAAAATTACCGCCAAAGTTTAATTTTTGCACAGTAAAATTACGAACGGAAAATCTTAAAACAACCTACTCTCTTTGATTTAAACCAGATACACATCTAATCACAACTATAGTAATTGTAGCTAGTCCAAGACATGTCATTGCTACTTGAGTGTTGGTGAGGAACTGAGGTTTTCATCCCTATGTACTATAGTTACAAAAGCCGATCACTGTGGCCGGCCGGAGTGGCCGAGCGGTTCTAGGCGCTTTAGTCTGGAGTCGCGCGACCGCTACGGTCGCAGGTTCAAATCCTGCCTCGGGCATGGATGTGTGTAATGTCGTTAGGTTAGTTAGGTGTAAGTAGTTCTAAGTTCTAGGGGACTGATGACCCATAGCGCTCAGAGCCATTTTGCACCGACCACTGCGTCTTGTTCTTCTTGTTAGAATATACAACATATACATCACGTACATCGTCAGAACACGAAAATTTCATCATCTATAGCAAATGAAAAATATAAAGAAATAAAATTACCGTCAGTCATACTTTTACAAGAGGGCATCATGGTTTATGCAATAAAAATCCTTGACTAGGTCACAGTATTCTCATAATGACTCCTGGTTTACTAATTCTAGTACAGGGTCTCCCAGAAAGGGATTTACACTGTTCGAAATTTAGTAACCCAAACAAAAATAACAGAAACCGGGAATTTTTAAGTTAGATAGGTGGTCACGACGTTACTGTTGATGTTTTACTGTTGAAGATGCCCTTCCGTCGTAGGCACCACAGCTTTTGCAATGCTGCCCAACAGATTGACATACATGTGTACCCTACAATACTTGTAACAACAGTACCGGTAGCGTTACATGTATTCCACTGTCAGAGGTTTCAGGACGATTTTTGCTTAAACTATTGACTCGTTCGTTTCCTGGTCAGGGTTCTTTGCCTCAGTTTGATACATTTTTTCTCCTCCACCATCTCTGGAAGTCTGTAATATCATCACCGACTCGCCATTTATATACATACATATACGCCACGACCTATAACTTTGACGATTCGGGACACGGGGTCCTATTCTCATTTTATTCTTCAGGACACCTTCTACATATCCTCGAAGATTTTAGTTTTGCGGTGTAATTTAGAAACACATGTCACTCTTGTGAGCAAAAGACTGAGTAAGCACCATGAAAACGGATTTAGAACTAGGATACTGTCGTGCAACGGAAATGTCTTATTTAAATGAATATTAATACGGGTGACCCAATTAAGCATCAAACAAATGGGTACCACACCGCTCTCATAGACATAGGATCTTCTACCTATTAATGGAAACAAATGTTGATTCTAACAATTAGGTTTACTGTCTTTAAACATGAAAATTAGCCACGATATACTAGCTGACGATCAGTTTGGCTTTAGGAAAAGTAAAGGGACGAGAGAGGCAATTCTGACGTTACGGCTAATTATGGAAGCAAGGCTAAAGAAAAATCAAGACACTTTCATAGGATTTGTCGACCTGGAAAAAGCGTTCGACAATATAAAATAGTGCAAGCTGTTCGAGATTCTGAAAAATGTAGGGGTAAGCTATAGGGAGAGACGGGTTATGTACAATATGTACAACAACCAAGAGGGAATAATAAGAGTGGACGATCAAGAACGAAGTGCTCGTATTAAGAAAGATGTAAGCCAAGGCTGTAGCCTTTCGCCCCTACTCTTCAATCTGTACGTCGATGAAGCAATGATGGAATTAAAGAAAAGGTTCAGGAGTGGAATTAAAATACAATGATACGATTCGCTGATGACATAGCTATCCTGAGTGAAAGTGAAGAAGAATTAAATGATCTGCTGAACGGAAAGAACTGTCTAATGAGTACACAGTATGGTTTGAGAGTAAATCGGAGAAAGACGAGAAGTAGTAGAAATGAGAACAGTGAGAAACTTAACATCAGGATTGATGGTCACGAAGTCAATGAAGTTAAGGAATTCTGCTACCTAGGCAGTAAAATAACCAATGACGGACGGAGCAAGGAGGACATCAAAAGCAGACTCGCTATGGCAAAAAAGGCATTTCTGGCCAAGAGAAGTCTACTAATATCAAATACCGGCCTTAATTTGAGGAAGAAATTTCTGAGGATGTACGTCTGGAGTACAGCATTGTATGGTAGTGAAACATGGACTGTGGGAAAACCCGAACGGAAAAGAATCGAAGCATTTGAGATGTGGTGCTATAGACGAATGTTGAAAATTAGGTGGACAAGGTAAGAATGAGGAGGTTCTACGCAGAATCGGAGAGGAAAAGAATATGTGGAAAACACTGATAAGGAGAAGGGACAGGATGATAGGAGATCTACTAAGACATGAGGGAATGACTTCCATGGTACTAGAGGGAGCTGTAGAGGGCAAAAACTGTAGAGGAAGACAGAGATTGGAATACGTCTAGCAAATAATTGCGGACGTAGGTTGCAAGTGCTACTCTGAGATGAAGAGGTTAGCACAGGGAAGGAATTCGTGGTGGGCCGCATCAAACCAGTCAGTAGACTGATGTCCAAAAAAAAAAAAAAAAAAAAAAAAAAAAAAAAAAAAAAAAAAACTGAGTAGAACCAGTGACAAAAGGACAAGGGGTTACAACTCCAAAGCATAACACTGGCACAAGTGGGTGGGGAGGATGAAGCACTGTTACGTGACGACAAGTGACTGCATAAGTTGTTAGTCAAGTGCAGAAAGCAAACAGAAATGGATCAATACTGTAAGGTCGCCCAAACGCACATTGAGAGAAACAAAGCAACAAGCTGGATTCATCACTTTAATATCGGGTACTCGACTCCTGAAGCGAGAAAGTTGATTTTGCATCTAAACAGCGCCCTGCGTTCAATATAGACCCAGCTAACAATGTGAGCAGAGAATGAATAAACTGGGTCAGCAGCATTTGGAGTGTCAGATTCAGCCGTCTCCTTGTTCTTAATCCTCAAGTACAGACATCCTTCTAGTGACAGTAAGGCTCGTCTCGTCAGACATTTATCCTGTCCTAAACTGAAGTACTTCGCTTGCAAAAGTCTAGACCCAGTTGTTTACTCTGCGTGAGCCTAAAGTTCAGTACTCCCCTTGTAGCTAACTTGAAACTCTGTTGTTATTCGTCGCAGCAGGAACTCGCTGGTCAATTGTGGCAAGGATTGCGACAGCCGACATGTAAAACTCAAGTGAAGATGTTAAACAATTTCTACTCGTATGGACTTTTGCTATGTTGAAACAATAATATTCTTAGGTGTGGTGGATAGCAGAAAATCTCTCCCACTCTCCAGGCTACCTGATGCTCTGCGTGTACACACGACGAAAACGCGCGGGTGCCCCACAAAATAACAATATCACCGAATCAGAAACTTACACTCCAAAGGTTTAAACTAAACATTACTCCGAGGCGTCTCAACGAAAATTCACACAGCCTTTGGGAAGCAACAGATGGCTAGAGATCTCTTATCTTGCTAAAAGCGTCCTGGGAAGAATCCTGTGTTTATTTTGACAGAAAAGAATATTAGTCCCGTGTCCAGGATGTGACTGGACTTAAAATTTTTATGGTGTTCAACTCCTCTTAAAGAGATTCTTATCTCGTGCACGCATCCTGTAAGCTTTCAACTCTTGAAAACCTTCACCGTACTGCAGGGGAAAGAAAAAGCGACAGTGAAATGAAAATAGCCACGTGTGCTATTAGTCACATGTCTAGTGTTAAAGAATGACTACTTGATCTCGGAAATTCGCGTATCATCCTCTGAAATACGTTAGTGGACAGTATCAGAAAAACATGGTCACTTCACAACGAATAACTTGTACTTATCTGTCATGTTATTGATTCAGATTACATGATCATTCTCATTCACAAAAGTTCCTCTATCTTGTATTTCCAAAAGTCTTCAATTTTGTAAAGAAAGCTTTCGGGCTGTGTACGCACCTCCAGGGCAGGTTGGAGACCCATTAAATATTTATTTCAGCGTCTGAGTACGTGCTTAATCTCTCCTAGGCGCTGTGACCGTTGTCCCATGCTGAAAAAGTGCCTTTTCCCACAACATGGCTCTCCACATGCACAAAAAAATGAAACCAACAATTTCTGAATTTTTCATTTAGATGTATTATTTGACAACTACATTTTCTTACTTTCCACATTCATAGGTAAGAAAACAGAGACATATGCCGTACTCCCCTGGAGTGGTATGTAAGAATCACTGCAGTCAGTGAAATACCTTTTACGCAATAAAAAAAGTAATGGACCTAATGCTGAACCCTGCAGTACTACAGTACTAACTTGTCCCTGGGCGTAATTTACTATCCGTACTGATGCGAATTCGTGTGAAAAAGCCTGCATATTAATGTGGTAAATATGAAATAAACCACGTAGTCACTCAATATTTCGTGTCGAGTACTGTACTCACGAATTTATTAGAAGAACACTACTAGCCATTAAAATTGCTACACCAAGAAGAAATGCAGATGATAAACGGGTATTCATTGGACAAACATACTATACTAGAACTGACATGTGATTACATTTTCACGCAATTTGGTGCATAGATCCTGTGAAATCAGTACCCAGAACAACCACCTCTGGCCGTAATAACGGCCTTGATGCGCCTGGACATTGAGTCAAACAGAGCTTGGATGGCGTGTACAGGTACAGCTGCCCATGCAGCTTCAACACGATACCACAGTTCATCAAGAGTAGTGACTGGCGTATTGTAACGAGCCAGTTGCTCGGCCACCTTTGACCAGTCGTTTTCAATTGATGAGAGATCTGGAGAATATGCTGGCCAGGGCAGCAGTCATTTTTTGTACCCAGAAAGGCCCGTACAGGCATTATCCTGCTGAAATATGGGTTTCGCAAGGATCGAATGAAGGGTAGAGCCACGGGTCGTAACACATCTGATATGTAACGCTCACTGTCCAAAGTGCCGTCAATGAGAACAAGAGGTGACCGAGACTTGTAACCAATGGCACCCTATACCATCACGTCGGGTGATACGCCAGTATGGCGATGACGAATACACGCTTCCAATGTGCGTTCACCGCGATGTCGCCAAACACGGATGCGACCATCATGATGCTCTAAACAGAACCTGGATTCATCCGAAAAAATGACGTTTTGCCATTCGTGCACCCAGATTCGTTGTTGAATACACGATCGCAGGCGCTCCTGTCTGTGATGCATCGTCAAGGGTAACCGCAGAAATGGTCTCCGAGCTGATAGTCCATGCTGCTGTAAACGTCGTCGAACTGTTCGTGCAGATGGTTGTTGTCTTGCAAACGTCCCCATCTGTTGACTCAGGGATCGAAACGTGGCTGGCCGATCCGTTAGAGCCATGCAGGTAAGACGCCTGTCATCTCGACTGCTAGTGATACGAGGCCGCTGAGACACAGCACGGCGTTCCGTATTACCCTCCTGGACCCACCGATTCCGTATTCTGCTAACAGTCATTGGATCTCGACCAAGGCGGGCAGCAATGTCGCGATACGATAAACCGCAATCGCGATAGACTACAGTCCGACCTTTATCAAAGTCGGAAACGTGATGGTACGCATTTCTCTTCCTTACACGAGGCACCACAATAACGTTTGATCAGGCAACGCCGGTCAACTGCTGTTTGTAAATGAGAAATGGGTTGGAAACTTTCCTCATGTGAGCACGTTGTAGGCGTCGTCACCGGCGCCAACCTTGTGTGAATGCTCTGAAAAGCTAATCATTTGCATATCACAGCATCTTCTTCCTCCGGTTAAATTTCGCGTCTGTAGCACGTCATCTTCGTGGTGTAGCAATTTTAATGGCCAGTAGTGTAAGTTCACTTTTCAACACAGTTACTGTCATTTTTGTTACGTGATCAGCTGATTTGGTCGCCGTGCCATTTCCAGCTTATACTCCCATAGGAATCGTAACTTTACAACGTCACTTTGTGTATGTGTTTGAGTGTGCTTGTGTGTGTGTGTGTGTGTGTGTGTGTGTGTGTGTGTGTGTGTGTTCGCGGAAACGTATAAATCAATTGGTCAGTCGTCAAAGGAACTAATTACCCTTTGAGTAGCATTTGGTAAATTGATGAAAAGTGTCTGTGTGTTACATTTTTATAGTTTACATGTACTTTATTTATCCAGGTGGCGAAAGGGACATTGGTTATAGCAGTTGCAATTACGTCTGTGAGTCTGTTTCAACAAAGTTAAAAACGGCGATGAGAGTATTGTAATATGTTCCCTTCAATTGTGTATGAGGTCATTTAAGAAAGCTGATGGTATGTTATTTTATTGTTATTTTTGACAATTAAAACTTCTGAAACATAAATTGATATAATCTTACAGGTATTGGACTTCATCAACTTTATTGCAGGCATTTTCTATAGTCTATTCCAAAAGTCTTATGTCTGTACCTCATTCGCGGGCAGAATGACCGTATGTGTTTTAAATATCTTTGCTGATATCTTCTGGAACTGAATGAGTCTTTTTGTTGAAATGCCTGCTACGCTTCGGTTTGAAGCCTGAGTTTAAAAGTGAACCTAACCTCAAATTCCTCTTCTGTGACATTCAGTGAAGGTTTATGAAAGCTTATCTACTAATTTACGTACGGTCTGAATTACGCAGTACCCGCTGCTGATAGGTTGGTCTTATATGCTCTGAATAATCACCATGAACAGAACTGCGCTTCCGTGAGCTGTTGTAGATAATCTTGTCCAATTTTGTTGTTTAAATCATAAAATTTTGGCGGAATGCCAATTTGATAATTTTGCATTAACTTCAGATAATATTTCTGGAGTTTGTACTCCTATACTGCAATGATGTTTTTTTTTCCTCATTAGTATCTTTTCCTGAACAACTAGTGTAGGTTTTGCTTTTCATGATCTTTTGTTTCCATTTTCATTTTTAAGGTGTTCTGTTTCGGTGTTTTCGTTCATGTAGAAAATGTAGCTCATCTAGTGCTTGGTCAGAAAACATAGTTTTGCTAAATAATTCCAGAAAACCTTTCACATCATTATTTCACCCACAAAAAACTCTGCGAAATGGAAAATGCGCAGATAGATACTTCTATTTCTTTTGTCACATAACCTTCAGTATTGTGTCATGGCGCTGCTATGACATGAGGTGCTGCAACGTTTGCAGTTGAACATAACTAAATGCAGCAGTTACTTCCTTTCATCACGAAGTACAAACAATAGTTTCTCAATTACATCCATAAAGAGCTGCGACAGGTAATTCCTTCATTACGAAACGGCTTGTCTGCCAGGAAAATATTCAATTTAGTCAACATTCTATAAATGACAGAGGCACATTTCTATATACCTTCACAGTTTACGGTGTGAAATTAGGACGATAGGAGTAGGACATGAAGATGGCACATTTCCGAAATCAGCTAATTTTATAATATAGATGACAGAGACTGTATGACAGCCAAGGAGAAAAAAGAAACTTTCCTTCTGTTGGTTATTGCCGGTTTCCACTCCTTTAAGTCTGTTTAAGACATAATAGATTATCTACTGGTTTCAGCATGTTCGAAACCGGTACGCTCAGTGTTCTTCGGAATATTGAGAAATTCTAAAAGAAAGAACGGATTACTGTTTCTTACTACGGAAACGCTATAAAAGATAGAACGACGTTTCGCATGTCACTAGATACAGTAAAGTTACAAGTTTTGACACAGCTGCGTTGTTGTCTGTTGTTAACGATATGGCGACACACTAAAAGAGAAGTCATTTTCTGTGTTTAAATTTGAGCGAAGTCAATCCATTGTTTAAGTGTGTAATGGTCGCCTGGTCATAGATATTGCTAATTGCTATAATCGCACTATTTCACTCCCATTTACGGAGCTTGTTAGCACTTGATGTTAGGTTGACGCCATTAAAATGCATTGTAGTAATCACTGCTGCTTGCTGGATCGCTGCTGTGTCTCGATGTTGATGCTGGCTCTAAATCTGGTTGTCTAGGGTTGAAAACATGAGGTCCCGTGTTTTGTTTTTATGTGCTTTTGATGATAAAGAATGAACGAAACCAACAAATATGTAAACTTCAAATATTTATTACTCTGGTGGCCATCTTAATTCCACTGTCCACCAAAGACTATGACACAACACAACTTCCTTTACATGTTCTTTGCATTGTTTATCCACTCCAAACAATAACACCCAAACACACTGTACCAAAGTGACATTCCGACTACCTCCTTGACCCTTCTTGCTGCTCGTATTTATAACATTGTCAAAGAACTACTAAAAAGAGATATAGTTTACAAGTCACATGTACATCTGTTATCCTAATTTGTGCAGAAAAGTTATTAATTTGCGTCGAGTGACATAATTTAACATGTTATTAAAATGACAGACAGATTTGTTGACTTGACAGAATAATTCTTTGTTACAAAAAGTCCGTTTTTTAGAAGTTTGTCAATTGACTTCTCTAATTTGCATAAATAAGTAATTAACATGAATTATTAAGAAATACATTGGTTTTCGCCTAAAACAGGATTGATTTCGTGAATACTAAGTGAAACCGCTCCTAGTGAACAAATAGGTTTCACTGGGTGATTTTTTATTTAAGGAGATCCAAAATACCTAAGTTGTACACTATTTTTCGTACTTCATATTAATTATTTAAGATGAACTCAGTGTTTTTACATGATGACATTTGCTGTATCAGTGATCAAGTGATATTAACTTTTGTGTGGGTTAGTTATTCAGTATAATTTAATGGGTTGACTGTTTATGGAGACATGTGACGCAATCATTGTTAACATACACAATAATTTTTCTATAATCATAAATACTCGTTAAACTGGTTGAATTTGGAGGGTATCGCATACTTCGGCACAGTAAAGCCTTTAATATGTTCCGTTACAAGTGCAACATGCATTCCGCCGTCGACTCGGCAAGAAGCCACCTCTGCACAAATAGATTTATGAGTGGCATACAACATTCTTGGAATTTGGTTACATATGCAAAGGGAAGAGCACTCGCGGCCACGTACTCCTGACGGAACTGTCGAGCGCTACCGGGATGTGTTCAAACGGAGCCGTCGGTAGCCCACAAGACGTGCAGGACAGAAACTTCAGCTTCCTCAAATAACGGTGTGGCGTATTCTGAAACGACACCTGCAATTAGAACCTTACAAGTTGCAGTTACTGCAGCAACTGCGAAAGAACTTGCCCCCTTCTAACAGCCGTGTACCGCAAGTCTCTAGAGGAACGGAAGGTTCCAAATAATTGGAAAAGAGCACAGGTAGTCACAGTCTTCAAGAAGGGTCGTCGAGCAGATGCGCAAAACTATAGACCTATATCTCTGACGTCGATCTGTTGTAGAATTTTAGAACATGTTTTTTGCTCGAGTATCATGTCCTTTTTGGAAACCCAGAATCTGCTATGTAGGAATCAACATGGATTCCGGAAGCAGCGATCGCGTGAGATCCAACTCGCTTTATTTGTTCATGAGACCCAGAAAATATTAGATACAGGCTCCCAGGTAGATGCTATTTTTCTTGACTTCCGGAAGGCGTTCGATACAGTTCCGCACTGTCGCCTGATAAACAAAGCAAGAGCCTACGAAATATCAGAACAGCTGTGTGGCAGGATTGAAGAGTTTTTAGCAAACAGAACACAGCATGTTGTTATCAACGGAGAGACGTCTACAGACGTTAAAGTAACCTCTGGCGTGCCACAGGGGAGTGTTGTGGGACCATTGCTTTTCACAATATATATAAACGACCTAGTAGATAGTGTCCGAAGTTCCATGCGGCTTTTCGCGGATGATGCTGTAGTATACAGATAAGTTGCAGCATTAGAAAATTGTAGCGAAATGCAGGAAGATCTGCAGCGGATAGGCACTTGGTGCAGGGAGTGGCAACTGACCCTTAACATAGACAAATGTAATGTATTGCGAATACATAGAAAGAAGGATCCTTTATTGTATGATTATATGATAGCGGAACAAACACTGGTAGCAGTTACTTCTGTAAAATATCTGGCAGTATGCGTGCGGAACGATTTGAAGTGGAATGATCATAGAAAATTAATTGTTGGTAAGGCGGGTACCGGGTTGAGATTCATTGGGAGAGTCCTTAGAAAATGTAGTCCATCAACAAAGGAGGTGGCTTACAAAACACTCGTTCGACCTATACTTGAGTATTGCTCATCAGTGTGAGATCCGTACCAGATCGGGTTGACGGAGGAGATAGAGAAGATCCAAAGAAGAGCGGCGCGTTTCGTCACAGGGTTATTTGGTAACCCTGATAGCGTTACGGAGATGTTTAACAAACTCAAGTGGCAGACACTGCAAGAGAGGCGCTCTGCATCGCGGTGTAGCTTGCTCGCCAGGTTTCGAGAGGGTGCGTTTCTGGATGAGGTATCGAATATATTGCTTCCCCCCTACTTATACCTCCCGAGGAGATCACGAATGTAAAATTAGAGAGATTAGAGCGCGCACGTAGGCTTTCAGACAGTCGTTCTTCCCGCGAACCATACGCGACTGCAACAGGAAAGGGAGGTAATGACAGTAGCAAGTAAAGTGCCCTCCGCCACACACCGTTGGGTGGCTTGCGGAGTATAAATGTAGATGTAGATGTGGATGAAACTGCATCCCGGCGACCATATCAGTTGGTATGAATTTTGCATCTCAGGTCTCCGGGATATAGCAGGGGACACATTTTCCGTACGACTCATCTTTTCGGACGAATCGAAATTTCATCTATCGGGTAAAGTAACCGGTGTTAATGTCAGAATTTGGGGGTCACATAACTCTGGTGTCATCTTCGAACAAGAATGATACTCACCGAAAGTGAATTTGTTTTGTGCCGTTTCTGTTCACAGAGGTTGTGGACCTTTCTTATTTTGTGGAGTAAACTGTGAAAAGAATGTTTTATTTGACACGCTGCAAAATTGGTGTTTTATCCGACTTCGCGATGACTCCGATGATTTCATATTTATGTATGACGGTGCCCTGCCTCACTTTCATCTCGAGGTGTGACGTTATCTCAACAAAAGCATTCCGCAACACTGAATTGTAACATGATCTTGTTCATTTGTCATAACACCACGGGGGTCGCCACATAGATATGTGAATCTATCAGTCGAATAGGAAGCAATGTGTGTATTTTCAGGTTACCGACTCTCGACACACAAGCGACTTCATGGAAAGCAATAAGTCGGTGACAGGACCTAGCTAAGTTTATCAGAACTCATAGGTGGGGACAGTACGGAAAGACTCGAGTATCAGCATTTGGAGGCAGAAATAAATAAATGAGGTTCTGGGTTGGTACCTTGTTCGGATTTTATTGCTTCTTCCCGAGTTTACATGAACATGTCGAAGAGCGCAGACTCAGGGTCATAATTTCAATGAGCGTAGAACATAGATGAGGCTTACTAAACAGGCAACTTACTAGAACAAATACCCTGCGTGGCCAATCACTTTGGCTCGATTCACGAAAAGGAGCCACTTTCTTACTGCCCAATTCGAACCCGTCGGTTCCGTTACATGCACAATGTAAGTGACAATCGCTCACAGGTACAAGAAAGCCTTGATAGCCTAACCGACACCCCCGGGATAACAAGGCCGCCCAGCAGTGTTAGTGACGTCACACTAAGCGGCCCATAGCCGACGCAGCAGTCCACGGACACCTCCGTACAGGCGCGCCTGATGCTAACTATAATTCGAACCAAAGACGAAATTATATATATTCTTGTAGACAGCATAAAGGTTCATAACGAAATACCGATTACATATACGGGCAGGAATAGGTTCTAGAACTCCTCTGAAAAGTGTTTATCTTCAGTACCAGAATGAACATCAAATTGTCAGGTTTTCTATATAGAAAAGCACTTTGTTAGTAACAGCAATAATGAGACTTGCAGTTAGTGATTTCTACGTGGAAAAGGAAATAAGCTGTAGAGAGACTGAAAATGGTAAGTAAAGAGAGCCTCAGCCTTTTGCTCACATTCTTACATGTAATGCACTTGGTTGTTTTTCATTTCCTTACCTTTCATAACATTTTTAATATTGTTTCAAGAAGTGTATCTTCAATAGCAGAGTGAACATCGAATAGTCAGGCTTCTCTTAAAGGAAAGAGCAGTCCTTTAGTATCGCAGTGCAAGACAGAATCTTGTGTTCAGTGATGTCTATGTTAAAAGGAGAATATTTGATATCTATCTTTTGTTTCCATTCTTTATTACTGGGGATACACTTGCAAAAATTCTTGAAAAGAGCTGTCATTTGTTTTATGAGATAAAGTGAACTCTTGATACCTTATTGTAAACGAAAGTTGTGAGGGTTTTGCTATGTATGACACTGTTTAAGATAATTTACATTCAGTGTAATAGCTTGAAAATGTTAAGTCCTGCTGTCAGTTGTCATTTGTCACCACCTGTATGCGAGTTTTAAAGCTAAATAGTGTTCTGACAATTATAAAACACTGGTAAAGTTCCTCAATCGATTAAACGTATTCCTGCCCGTATATGTAATCGGTATTTCGTTATGAACCTTTATGCTGTTTACAGGAATATATATAATTTGGTCTTTGGTTCGAATCATAGTTCGCTCCTTTCTGTATGACGGACAGAAGATCGTTAGCATCAGGCGCGTCTGTACGGAGGTGTCCGTGGACTGCTGCGGCGGCTATAGGCCGCTTAGTGTGACGTCACTAACACTGCTGGGCGGCCTTGTTATACCGGGGGTGTCGGCCTAACTATCCACCCAGAGGTACGAACAGACTAGAATGCAAGACGTTCTGTGTTAAGCTTAACTTAACAGATTCTGTCACTAACATAAGTTTCTGTTCTCGGCTAACGGACACCCGATGCTCGATTGCTGGCAGGAGCTCTCGAGCAGTCGAACTCTGCCCAGCTCGTCAACTGGTGGCCTCTTTGTACTATGTAGGGACTGTTTGCTTATAGATGGTACGTGACCGCTTCGCCTTTTTGACCACAATTAGCCGGCCGGTGTGACCGTGCGGTTAAAGGCGCTTCAGTCTGGAACCGCGTGACCGCTACGGTCGCAGGTTCGAATCCTGCCTCGGGCATGGATGTGTGGATGTCCTTAGGTTAGTTAGGTTTAAGTAGTTCTAAGTTCTAGGGGACTTATGACCTAAGATGTTGAGTCCCATAGTGCTCAGAGCCATTTTTTTGACCACAATTCGCAATCAGCCAGGTTGTAATCATCGGTTTCTTAATGCACACGATATTATATCGGAGTGTCGAAAGGGTCAAATACTGGACGACTCCATCTAGGTTTACAGGCTACTTGTTAAAATTCGTACCAATATGACTTATTATTTTTTTGTTGGCAATCCCTTCGTGATGTGGTCATTACACATTGATTTTGGCGTCTGAGGCCACCAGACCGACTTTTTCTGTGAGGGTACATAAAAGGCAGGGCTTTTGTCCCAGGTATGGAGGCTAGTCTTCAAGAGCTGAAATATTGAATTGTTGAAGCTGTCGATTCAATAAACTGGGACATGTTAGTTCTTGTGCGAAATGAAACGGACTACCGTTTCGACGCTTCTCGAGCAACGCCTGATGCTCATGTTGAGTGTATGGTATAGTTTCTGTGTCGACATAGAACTTAAAAGCTTTCTCTAGTCAGTGACATGCACAATGCGTTTCTATGGATGTTATGTAAGAGTATGTGGAAGCTCTAACTTTTGACACCTTGCTGATCTATTGGTTATTTTTATTTTAACGCTTTTGAACGTAATGCAGATATGGTGATCTGAAATACACGCACCAACTCTACCATGCTACCCTAAATTGGTCCTCTAGATTCTGAAACTTGGCATCAGGGTCGCGAGCACAGCCTCAGTTGTGCACTTTTTTGAGGAATTTTAACGCATGCGCAACTGGTGTGAAGTATTTGAATTATGGGCGAAAATACATACGGATTTGATAAACAACGTGCAATGTTCATGGCATGCACTGCTCGTCCTTATTACTCAACTGCTAGTATACATCAGTGCCACCACGTGGTAGCACATTGTAGCAGAGTTTTATCCCTGTTCGCTTCGTATAAATCCCTCTAAAGGGTAGAACTTTCCTCAGATATGCCAATTCCCTCACTGTATTAAAACCTAGATCAGACATCAGTATATGTTAGAGTCATACTCATAGAAAAGCCTATTTTTTGTATTGTGAATGAAACATAGTATATTAACTTTTGGATTTTATCATAGAGTGGTCATTTGAGGCGATGAGAATCATAAAGCGCATCATCGTCAATCTTGAGACTGTTGCATTTATTCATGCTTCTGAGATTTGTTGATCTTACGATGGGCCAGGTTTATCTGTACTGTACGCCCACATACTACACATGAACATTCACGAAAAGCTGTCTGAATGGTCTCTCTGAAATTCACTTAAATGTGGGATCGAAAACGGTGTGCTTTTAGCTCTTAGAGCTCTCAGCGTCTCGATTGTGTTCTAGTCATGTGACCTAGTTGGTAGATAGTACTACTTGAATTCAACCAGTTCCGCAAACGGCAGTTGTGTTTGGTGTTGGTGTCCTGTGCAGTAATCGGCTTTCTTGTACAGTATCAACATGAACTCGGTTGAATCTGTTTTGAGCGCTAACAGAAAAGAAAGTTAGTAGGAAAAGTTAGTCGCAAAGGAATTAGCGCCTCCTAGAGCAGATCCGTTGTCCGAGAAAGTGACGAAATCAAATAAGCGTGACTACAAGCAAACATTTAACTGAGAAATGTATTATAATAAGCGTAGGTGTCTGTCTGGGTGCGACGTAAGAATGGCTGATTTTCAGCCCGGAAGTCAGTTCCTTAACTAATACATATATTAGGGATCTTGTACATTTGTCTTTAAAAATAAAAAAGCACGGAAACTCTCACGCAACAATGCGAAACGGGGTGTAGCGAAGGCTTAAACATTATTTCAATTTTGCCATAAACTTTATTTAATTATGTAAAACACCGCAAAATTCCACCCAAAGTTTTCTTTTTTTAGACAAGTTATACATATTACTATCGTTGTTCTTACCGATAATAATAATATTATTATACGCAAATTCTCTTCAGAAATAACTCGATCAATTATTATTATTGATCTTCCAATAGGCTTTCATTCTTTCCGAAACAGCTTGTTTACGTTCATCCGACCACCTTGGTCTGTACTGCTTGTATTTCGGTTGCTCTCATATAATTTCCCATTTGTCTACATTGTATCTGAAGGCGTCTCTTTCTAGAACGTCGGCTGGTCTTATGTTTGCGTTATTTAGGTCCTTTCGAGTTTCTTCTAGCCAAGGTGTGGAATTCTTAAGTGAGGTTACATAATCTATTTCTCTCTTCGTCAATGAGATTTCTGGTAGTCGGCTGAGATGGCCAAAGAATTTGAGTCGCCTTTTCCTAACATCAATTTCTATGGTTGAAAACTTTTCTGTTGTTTTAATTGATTGTAGTGTATAACCGTCTTGGGTATGTCTTCCTCCTACAATTTTCCTGGTGATCTTTCTCTCATCTTTTTTGATGTCTTCAAGCTGTTCTGTTAAGGGTTAGTGTTTCACTTGCGTAGAGGATTGCTGGTTTTGTGACAGTATTGTAGTGTCGATTTTTTGCCCCTCTTGACATTGATTTTTAGTTGTAGAGGTTTTGCGTTTAACCCTAATGCTTTTTAAATTTTTTGGAGGCGATATTCCTGTGAGACTTTTTCAGTACCTGTCGTTTCTGTGAATTCTCCAAGGTATTTAAAGTATGAGAGCATGTTAATTTTGTCATATTTTGTTTTCAAGGATGCAGTTTCAGTTTTTGAACAAAAGAATTCAGTTATCTCAAATAAAATTTGTAAACCTACTTTTACTGCACATTCTTTGAGTATTCCCAGCTGTTTGACTGCAGTCTACTCATCCTCTGTTAGTACCGCCAGGTCGTCCGCAGATGCAAGATATGTAGAGGTTGTTTTTGCCAACGCCCAGTCGGACTGGCTTTCAAAAGCCCACATTTCTTGAGTTCTTTCTCCCATTCTCCCATAACTTTGTCTAGCACTACGTTGCACAGAATAGGAAAGAGTCCATCACCTTGTCTCACACCTGTTTGAATGTCGAAGGGTTCTGAGGTCTCCCCCATAAATCTTTAGGTTTCATGTCATTTAGTGATTGTTTTATGATTTCTCATGTTTAGGGATCTAATCCCATCTCTTCTAAAATCTGGAATAGTAAGGGCCTTTCTATTGAATCGTATGCTTTTTTTAAATCTAGAAATGTGCATAGTACAGGTTTTTACCTGAGAACTCGCATTTTGACTATGATTTTGAGGTTGAAAATTTGCTATGGTCATCATCTGCTTGGTCTGAATCCTGCTTGATATTCTGCTACTATGGGTTCTAATTGCTGTTGTGTTCAATTTAACAGACACGCTGATAGAAATTTGTAGGTCACTGACAATAGAGAGATCCCCTTATAGGTGTTTACCTCTGATTTATTATCTTTTCTATGTAGTGGATGAAACAGAGCAATCTTCCAGTCACCCAGGATTTTTTCGGTTTGCCAGGTCTTTTGCGTTGTTTGAGTAATTTCTTTGAGTGAATTTGGGCCTAAATTCTTCAAGAGTTCTGATAAAATTCCGTCCTCCACCCACGCTTTATTCCATTTAGTTTTCTTAATGTGCGGATAAATTTCTTCTTGCGTATGTGGGGAAGTGTGAGATTTCTGGCTCCACTTTCGGGAATCTCTCTTTGAGTTCTGGAAAATTTAAAAGCTGTGAAAATTATGTGGCTATTAGTTGGCAATTTTCATTTGTCAGGTTCAATCTATCATCTTGTTTTCGGAAGCAAAGGTTTCGTGGTGAGTACCGTTTGATCGGGTTTGCGGAGACTTTATATTAATGGTGTGTATTGTAGTTTTTGAAGTTTCCTTCGAATGACTGCAGTTGCTCACTGCCATATTTTCGTTTCATTTGTCTTAAAATCTTGGAACTCTGTTCTCGCATTTCCAAAAATTTCTTGTGTGTTTCTTCTGATTTGTGACAACTGTAATTTTAAAATGGCTTTCTTCTTTCTTGTAGTGCGTTCTTACGTTCTTTATTCCACCAAGGATGTGTTGGTTTTTTGTGGCGACGGATCAGATCTTTTGGTGTTTTGATGATTTTGGTTATTATTATTATTATTATTTCTTTCCGTTCTCAGACGTTATGTCTGGTTAAAAATGGAAAGAGACGTGGACCTTAATGAAGCGAGACTTTCTGTTACTGTACAGTATATGTTACATTGCATTTAGGAACTTTCGGGTAATTGAACATGTATCAATAATTACAGATTTCTGTTGTTGTATATATACGTTTGGATGTAGCTGTATTGCGTTGATGTACTGGTGGATATTGTTTGGTATGACTCCTGTAGTTGATAGTATAATTGGTATAATGTCATCTTTATCCTGGTGACACATGTCCTTGACTTCCTCAGCCAGTTGGATGTATTTTTCAATTTTTTCTCCTGTTTTATTCTGTATATTTGTTGTATTGGGTACGGATATTTCGATTAGTTGTGTTACTTTCTTCTTTTTATTGGTGAGTATGATGTCAGGTTTGTTATGTGATGTTGTTTTATCTGTTATAATGGTTCTGTTCCAGTATAATTTGTATTCATCATTCTCCAGTACATTTTGTGGTGCATACTTGTATGTGGGAACATGTTGTTTTATTAGTTTATGTTGTATGCAAGTTGTTGATGTATTATTTTTGCTACATTGTCATGTATTCTGCGGTATTCTGTATTTGATAGTATTGTACACCCGCTTGTGATGTGATCTACTGTTTCTGTTAGTTGTTTGTAAAGTCTGCATTTATCTGTTGTGGTATTGGGATCTTTAATAAAATGCTTGCTGTAATATCTGGTGTTTATTGTTTGATCCTGTATTGCAATCATGAATCCTTTCGTCTCACTGTATATATTGCCTTTTCTTAGCCATGTATTGGATGCGTCTTGATCGATGTGTGGCTGTGTTAGATGATACGGGTGCTTTCCATGTAGTGATTTCTTTTTACAATTTACTTTCTTCGTATCTGTTGATGTTATGTGATCTAAAGGGTTGTAGAAGTGGTTATGAATTTGCAATGGTGTAGCCGATTTATTTATATGAGTGATTGCTCTGTGTGTATTTTGCTAGTTTCTGCTCGTTCTATAAAGAATTTTCTTAAATTGTCTACCTGTCCATAATGTAGGTTTTTTATGTCGATAAATCCCCTTCCTCCGTCCTTCCTGCTTAATGTGAATCTTTCTGTTGCTGAATGTATGTGATGTATTCTATATTTGTGGCATTGTGATCGTGTAAGTGTATTGAGTGCTTCTAGGTCTGTGTTACTCCATTTCACTACTCCAAAGAGTAGGTCAATATTGGTATAGCTGGCCAGAGTGGCCGAGCGGTTCTAGGCACTACAGTCTGGAACCGCGCGACCGCTGCGGTCGCAGGTTCGAATCCTGCCTCGGGCACGGATGTGTGTGATGTCCTTAGGTTAGTTAGGTTTAAGTAGTTCTAAGTTCTTGGGGACTGATTACCTCAGAAATTAAGTCCCATAGTACTCAGAGCCATTTGAACCAATATTGGTATAGCATAAGTATTTATAGCTCTTGTCTTGTTTCTTGCTGTCAATTCTGTTTTCAGTATTTTTGTTAGTCTTTGTCTATATTTTTCTTTTAGTTCTTCTTTCATATTTGTATTATCTATTCCTGTTTTTTGTCTGTATCCTAGATATTTATAGGCATCTGTTTTTCCATCGCTTCTCTGCAGTCGCTGTGGTTATCCAATATGTAATCTTCTTGTTTAGTGTGTTTTCCATTGACTATGCTATTTTTCTTACATTTGTTTGTTCCAAAAGCCATATTTATATCATTGCTGAACACTTCTGTTATCTTTAGGAATTGGTTGAGTTGTTGATTTGTTGCTGCCAGTAGTCTTAGATCATCCATGTATAGCTAATGTGTGATTTTGTGTTGATATGTTCCAGTAATATTGTATCCATAATTTCTATTATTTAACTTGTTGGATAGTGGGTTCACAGCAAGGCAGAACCAGAAAGGACTTAATAAGTCTCCTTGGTATATTCCAAACTTAATCTGTATTGGCTGTGATGTGATATCATTTGAATTTGTTTGGATATTAAGTGTGGTGTTCCAATTTTTCATTACTATGTTTAGGAACAGTATCAATTTAGGATCTGCTTTGTATATTTCCAATATTTGTAGTAACCATGAGTGGGGTACACTATGAAAAGCTTTTTTGTAATCAATGTAGCGACCTTTGTTTAGTTTTGGCTTGATATGTAACCTCTGCATCTATTATCAGTTGCTCTTTACATCCTCGTGCTCCTTTGCAGCAGCCTTATTGTTCTTCAATTATAATTTTGTTCTGTGTTGTATGTGTCATTAATTTCTGTGTAATGACTGAAGTTAATATTTTGTATATTGTTGATAGGCATGTGATGGGGCGATATTTTGCTGGGTTTGCTTGATCTTTAGGTTTCAGATATGTTATTCCATGTGTAAGTATATCAGGGAATGTGTATGGGTCTGCACTGTAACTGTTAAATAATTTAGTTAGATATGAATGTGTTGAGGTGAACTTCTTTAGCCAGAAATTTGCTATTTTATCTTTTACAGGGGCTTTCCAATTGTGCGTAGAATTAATTGCTCGAGTGACTTCATGTTGCATAATTATCACTTCAGCCATTTGTGGTATCATCTTGTATGTGTCTGTTTCTGCTTGTATCCACCGCGCATGTCTGTTATGTTGCACTGGGTTTGACCTTATGTTGCTCCAGAACTGTTGCATGTCTGTTATGTTTGGTGGATTGTCTATTTTAATCTGAAACTTCCTGGCAGATTAAAACTGTGTGCCCGACCGAGACTCGAACTCGGGACCTTTGCCTTTCGCGTGCAAGTGCTCTACCATCTGAGCTACCGAAGCACGACTCACGCCCGGTACTCACAGCTTTACTTCTGCCAGTATCTCGTCTCCTACCTTCCAAATTTTACAGAAGCTCTCCTGCGAACCTTGCAGAACTAGCACTCCTGAAAGAAAGGATACTGCGGAGACATGGCTTAGCCACAGCCTAGGGCATGTTTCCAGAATGAGATTTTCACTCTGCAGCGGAGTGTGCGCCGATATGAAACTTCCTGGCAGATTAAAACTGTGTGCCCGACCGAGACTCGAACTCGGGACCTTTGCCTTTCGCGGGCTAGTGCTCTACCATCTGAGCTACCGAAGCACGACCCACGCCCGGTACTCACAGCTCTACTTCTGCCAGTACCTCGTCTCCTACCTTCCAAACTTTACAGAATCTCTCCTGCGAATCTGTGTGTTATCTCTTGTTAGGTAAAATCTCTTTTGGTTTGTGTTGAATGTTTGGTTTTGTTTCTTTCTATTTTCTTCTAAGTCATTTGGCCAATGCTTGTAATTTCTGCTTCTTTTCATCTAATTGCTGTATCACTTCTTGTTGTGAGATTTTACCTAACCTTTTTCGTTTTTTGTCTGATATTTCATTTCTTATACATTGTGTTAACTGTCCGATGTCTTTTCTCAGTTTTTCTATTATTATTATTATTATTATTATTATTATTATTATTAATACCACTACTTGTTGATAAGCAGAACCGTTATACAGCAGATGCTGTTAATTTCACTCTGTCGTAATCATCTGATTTTAAAAATCTGTGAACAACCACAATTTACATATGCGAGATGCCATAGTTTTTATGTTTCACAGTTCGTCTATAATAAACAATTGAAATCTGTTCCTTTTTTTTAGTTACCCTGTATTACAGCCTGTGGCGATCTGCTTCCGAAGCGATGGTGATGGAATGAGCACTACTACTGCTACGGCAGGCAGCAGGGGACGCCGCCGGAGGTGTACAAGACGGCCGGTGCCCGGGCGTTGTTTACGGTGCCGCTCGGGGCTGTCTGCGGCCAAGTTACGCCTCCCCTCCGGAACAATGGAGGCCGGCGGCGCTCCGTTGTGCGGAACAATTAACTAATACTCGGCTCCTCCATTTCGCCGCTCCGCCGCCTCCTCGAGGCGAGCTGTTAGGACCGAGCCGCGCCGCCTCGAGGCGCAGCCGAGCGCAGTGGGGCCCTTTACTGCCGAATGGCTGCCACGGCACGTCCCGGCCCGGTTACTGCGCACTTGCGCCACTCCGCTGGCGCTTCGCAGGGCATTGTCGCCCGCCTGGGGCGCTAGTGGGCACCGTCGCGAGGGATCGCTGCTCACGGGACGTCAACACTGCTCATCCTTTCCTCGACATTTACACTACCGTACTTCGCTTAATTTAAGTACGTCATCTACCTGTAGGTGTAGACAATTCAACGCCCAGCAATTAAGCTCAGGTTCTCACGCAAATGAGCAAAAAATAAGCAGAGTTTGGTTTTAATTCTTTATTTATTTATTTATTTATTTATTTTGAGGCAATGAAAACACATACAAACACATACATGACTGATCATACTATGAACTTCATTTTAGATTTTCGATAAATAAAAAATGGTGCCCATAATAATGGTTTGATCAAGGGTCAGCAAGTCCGAAGTACGCAGACTGCGTGCAGTGTAGCCCCTCAGGAGCTATCTAAAATCAAAAAACGGATAACCTCAATCGCTATTAGATTAAAGTTATGAAAGCTTACAAAAAATGGTTCAAATGGCTCTCAGCACTATGGGACTTAACATCTATGGTCATCAGTCCCCTATAACTTAGAACTACTTAAACCTAACTAACCTAGGGACATCACACAACACCCAGTCATCACGAGGCAGAGAAAATCCCTGACCCCGCCGGGAATCGAACCCGGGAACTCGGGCGTGAAAGCTTACACCTAACTGCAAACGAAATAACCTTAACTTGAACTATGAATTTGATTTTTGGAGGTTTGTTTCGATATTTATGGCTTTACAAAAAAAAATGGTTCAAATGGCTCTGAGCACTATGGGACTTAACATCTATGGTCATCAGTCCCCTAGAACTTAGAACTACTTAAACCTAACTAACCTAAGGACATCACACAACACCCAGCCATCACAAGGCAGAGAAAATCCCTGACCCCGCCGGGAATCGAACCCGGGAACCCGGGCGTGGGAAGCGAGAACGCTACCGCACGACCACGAGATGCGGGCTATAGCTTTACAAAAAATGGTTAATATTAACAAATTTCCTATGTTATAGGTATAGGCTCCCAAGGAAAGTGTTTACTTCTCGAGCGTCAAAGGAAGAAGTAAACAGACTGAACACTTTCGATTTTATGTTTCACACAGTTCTGAAAAATCGTTTCTCGAGAAAAACCTGTTCAAAGTTTAGGGAAAATGTTTGTCTGTATTATTGTTTCAATTTGCATAAAAACTACATGGTATTATAAACTTATGATGTCGCTTAACTCAAATCAGAAGATAGATTTTAAACTTTAAGATGGCTTATCCAATATCGAGGATCAAAATTACTTTTTGACCAGTTTTGGGCAAAATTTGACCGCAAGAATGCTTTTTCGTTACTTAACGTTTCGTCTGAAACTCCAGGATCATATATCAAAGTAAACTAAACTAAATTCTCTCCGAACAGCACATGAAGGCCCAACGGTACCGACCGGCCGCCGTGTCATGCTCAGCGCACAGTCGTCAATGGATGCGGATGTGGAGGGGCATGTGGTCAGCACACCGCTCTCCCGGATGTATGTCAGTTTACGAGACCGGAGTTGCTACTTCTCAATCAAGTAGCTCCTCAGTTTGCCTCAAAAGGGTCGAGTGCACTCGGCGTGCCAACAGTGCTCAGCAGACCGGATGGTCACCCATCCAAGTGCTAGGCCAGCCCGAAAGCGATTAACTTCGGTGATCTGACGGGAACCGGTGTTAACACTGCGGCAAGGCCATTGGCACCGTATATGAACTCTAATTCGAACTGTCCCTGGACGGCAATTCCCTCGTTCTTCTCCGTGACAAAAGCCCATCTGGCTGAGTTGGATAATCTGCGTTCGGTAGCCTGCGCATGTTGTTCGTCAGCTTTTTCGGTGAATTTGTTTGCAGGCATATTGTGAATATAAATCATTTTGTGAACGTGCGATACGGCATGACAAGTTTTCCACCTGAGGCGGGGGTGTGCGGCCGAGAGCGTCCCACGGGGGCCGTGACACTGCTTGGAATAATGGACTGTAGAAAATTCTGTAACGCACGGATTAAAAATCCTTTCCGTCTCAACTTTCTACACATACATCTTTAAAAAAAGCAATAGTAATAGAATTTTTGAGCAGTTTGAATGACAACCTGGCCTAAAATGCGACGACGCACATTATGAACCACCTGCTACAGCGTATATAAATGTATCTAAATCTGTAGCGGGATTTTATTAATTTTTATATTTTTCAGTTTAATGAATTTTACGGTTTTTGTACCTGTTCCTTGTGGTGGCTTACCTATCTATGCAGTCTGCAGTAGTTTCAGTAGATACAGTGGTATGGTAGCTTCTCTCTTGCGAAATCTGTATGTGTCATCCGTATTTAACAGTTTTCCTTCTGAATCCACATGTTTTCTCCACTACTCACACATTAGGATGCAGTGATCCCATCTTATATTTGAAATTAATGTCGGCACATTCCCCATACCGTAATTGTTCGTTTATGTTTCGTCTTGTTATGAATGCAGTGTCTGTTGGCATTAAAATAAATTTCATTTGTGAGGTCTTAAGCAGACTTGGCTTAAATTTAAACAGAGAAAGTTGCATTTCCGTCGAAGAAATAACAGTTAATTTATGGCCGAACAGAGTAGGTTTGTTCCCAAAGAATCAAGGATGTGTTACAGAAAAATTAAATTCTGTGGCTAGTACTGTACAGATAAAATTGTTTTTGCGCACTCTTCCTAGCAGTTTCAAAACGTAGTGTGATCATTTGTTAAACATTTAGAGAAGATAAGACCCGTGGTCTAGGGATAGCCGGCACGGTAGCTCAGCGTGTTCGGTCAGAGAGCCGGTTGGCCTCTGTAATAAAAAACTGAGTGGAAGGATCAACCACCGAACTTGAACAGGATGTCTTGCGACGTCCGCAACGACCAAACACAACGATCAATAACGAACAAAATGCAAAAAAAAAAAAGGGATAGCGTCTTTGATTCATAATCAAAATGTCTTCGGTCCCGGGTTCGATCCCCGCCACTGTCTAAACTTTGATCAATAATCAGCATTGGCGGCCGAAGACTTCCGACATAAGAAGTCAGCCTCATTCTGCAAACGGCCTTGTCAAAGAGGGCGGAGGAGCGGATAGAGGTTCAGGGCACTCTCTTGTCCTAGGGGTGGGAAATTGCCCCTAAAGGCGGAAGAATCAGCAATGATCAACGACATGAGGATGCAGAAGTCAATGGAAACCACAGCATTAAAGACACGTAACGTGTATCCACAGGATATGTGGCCTGTGTTTGAAGAAGTGTCATGATGATCTCTCCATTGGCAAAAGATTCCGGAATAGTCCCCCATTCGGATCTCCGGGAGGGGACTGCCAAGGGGGAGGTTACCATGAGAAAAAGATTGAATAATCATCGAAAGGATAACGTTCTACGAGTCGGGGCGTGGAATGTCAGAAGCTTGAACGTGGTAGGGAAACTATAAAATCTAAAAATGGAAATGCAAAGGCTCAATCTAGATATAGTAGGGGTCAGTGAAGTGAAGTGGAAGGAAGACAAGGATTTCTGGTCAGATGAGTATCGGGTAATATCAAGAGCAGCAGAAAATGGTATAACAGGTGTAGGATTCGTTATGAATAGGAAGATAGGGCAGAGGGTGTGTTACTGTGAACAGTTCAGTGACTGGGTTGTTCTAATCAGAATCGACAGCAGACCAACACCGACAACGATAGTTCAGGTACACATGCCGACGTCGCAAGCTCAAGATGAACAGATAGAGAAAGTGTATGAGGATATTGAAAGGGTAATGCAGTATGTAAAGGGGGACGAAAATCTAATGGTCATGGGCGACTGGAATGCAGTTGTAGGGGAAGGAATAGAAGAAAAGGTTACAGGAGAATATGGGCTTGGGACAAGGAATGAAAGAGGAGAAAGACCAATTGAGTTCTGTAACAAGTTCTAGTTAGTAATAGCGAATACCCTGTTCAAGAATCACAAGAGGAGGAGGTATACTTGGAAAAGGCCGGGAGATACGGGAAGGTTATAATTAGATTACATCATGGTCAGACAGAGATTCCGAAATCAGATACTGTATTGTAAGGCGTACCCAGGAGCAGATATAGATTCAGATCACAATATAGTAGTGATGAAGAGTAGGCTGAAGGTCAAGACATTAGTCAGGAAGAATCAATACGCAAAAAAGTGGGATACGGAAGTACTAAGGAATGACGAGATACGTTTGAAGTTCTCTAACGCTATAGATACAGCAATAAGGAATAGCGCAGTAGGCAGTACAGTTGAAGAGGAATGGACTTCTCTAAAAAGGGCCATCACAGAAGTTAGGAAGGAAAATATAGGTACAAAAAAAGGTAGCTGCGAAGAAACCATGGGTAACAGAAGAAATACCTCAGTTGATTGATGAAAGGAGGAAGTACAATCATGTTCCGGGAAAATCAGGAATACAGAAATACAAGTCGCTGAGGAATGAAATAAATAGGAAGTGCAGGGAAGCTAAGACAAAACGGCTGCAGGAAAAATGTGAAGACATCGAAAAAGATATGATTGTCGGAAGGACAGACTCAGCATACAGGAAAGTCAAAACAACCTTTGGTGACATTAAAAGCAACGGTGGTAACATTAAGAGTGCAACGGGAATTCCACTGTTAAATACAGAGGAGAGAGCAAATAGGTGGAAAGAATACATTGAAAGCCTCTATGAGGGTGAAGATTTGTCTGAGGTGATAGAAGAAGAAACAGGAGTCGATTTAGAAGAGATAAGGAATCCAGTATTAGAATCGGAAATTAAAAGAGCTTAGGAGGGCTTACGGTCAAATAAGGCAGAAGTGATAGATAACGTTCCATCAGAATTTCTAAAATCATTGGGGGAAGTGGCAACAAAACGACTACTCACGTTGGTCTGTAGAATATATGAGTCTGGCGATATACCATCTGACTTTCCGAAAAGCATCATCCACACAATTCCGAAGACGGCAAGAGCTGACAAGTGCGAGAATTATCGCACAATCAACTTAACAGCTCATGCATCGAAGCTGCATACAAGAATAATATACAGAAGAATGGAAAAGAAAATTGAGAATGCGCTAGGTGACGATCAGCTTGGCTTTTGGAAAAGTAAAAGGACGAGAGAGGCAATTCTGACGTTACGGCTAATAATGGAAGCAAGGCTAAAGAAAAATCAAGACACCTTCATAGGATTTGTCGACCTGGAAAAAGCGTTCGACAATATAAAATAGTGCAAGCTGTTCGAGATTCTGAAAAAAGTAGGGGTAAGCTATAGGGAGAGACGGGTCATATACAATATGTACAGCAACCAAAAGGGTATAATAAGAGTGGACGATCAAGAACGAAGTGCTCGTATTAAGAAGGGTGTAAGACAAGGCCGTAGCCTTTAGCCCCTACTCTTCAATCTGTACATCGAGGAAGCAATGATGGAAATAAAAGAAAGGTTCAGGAGTGGAATTAAAATACAAGGTGAAAGGATATCAATGATACGATTCGCTGACGACATTGCTATCCTGAGTGAAAGTGAAGAAGAATTAAATGATATGCTGAACGGAATGAACAGTGTAATCAGTACACAGTATGGTTCGAGAGTAAATCGGAGAAAGACGAAGGTAATGAGAAGTAGTAGAAATGAGAACAGCGAGAAACTTAACATCGGGATTGATGGTCACGAAGTCAATGAAGTTAAGGAATTCTACTACCTAAGCAGTAAAATAACCAATGACGGACGGACAAAGGAGGACATCAAAAGCAGACTCGCTATGGCCAAAACGGCATTTCTGGCCAAGAGAAGTCTACTAATATCAAATACCGGCCTTAATTTGAGGAAGAAATTTCTGAGGATGTACGTCTGGAGTACAGCATTGTATGGTAATGAAACATGGACTGTGGGAAAACCGGAACAGAAGAGAATCGAAGCATTTGAGATGTGGTGCTATAGTAGAATGTTGAAAATTAGGTGGACTGATAAGGTAAGGAATGAGGAGGTTCTACGCAGAATCGGAGAGGAAAGGAATATGTGGAACACACTGATAAGCAGAAGGTACAGGATGATAGGACATCTGCTAAGACATGAGGGAATGACTTCCATGGTACTAGTGGGAGCTGTAGAGGGCAAAAACTGTAGAGGAAGACAGAGATTGGAATACGTCAAACAAAAAAAAAAAAAAAAGGATGCGTAACCAATAAGATTTTTCTCTCAGGTTCATAATTTTTCTTTGCATTGTTTTTTCAGCTTGCTTATCGCCATTGTTCTTATTGTTTTTCATATGGTCATGGGATCGTAGGGTCTTTTCTTTCTTTTGTCACGTATTTTTTCCATGAGTGACATTGTATGGAGAGTGTATATTCTTTTGGATGGCTTTTATCTGCGTACGAAAGCCTTGTGTAACAGTTACGTTTTGGAGATGAAACCACAAGGAATTTTTTAAAGACATAAGCTGTGTTAAGGAGATAGGAAGTGTTAATTTGTATGGACTTTATTTTTATTTTGCTTTATGGATTTGTGTGTGTGTGTGTGTGTGTGTGTGTGTGTGTGTGTATGTGTATGTGTATGTGTGTGTGTGTGTGTGTGTGTGTGTGCGTGCCCACGCCTCTATCTAATAATGACTCAAAATTGCGACACGGAATACATCGTAGAGTTGTTCGTGACTCATGAAGTGTAATGTAACAGAAACAACTAAGCTCTAGCTACACTTGGCAAAAGAAGGAATGAACATCATTCGTATCGATATTTTAACTAACACTCCGCAGGAAAAGTAGCTTTACCAATCAGGTCAACAGTGTCTCGACATATTAAGACAAACCATCTAATTAAGTAAAACAATGTAAGAAGAAGTAGCGACAATCGATAAAATAATCTCGTCAAAGGTTTTAAAGTTAAGTTCAAACGTCAAGATTGATCAAAATTGTGGTGTCACCGCCAGACACCACACTTGCTAGGTGGTAGCCTTTAAATCGGCCGCGGTCCGTTAGTATACGACGGACCCGCGTGTAGGCACTGTCAGTGATTGCAGACCGAGCGCCGCCACACAGTAGGTCTAGAGACACTTCCTAGCACTCGCCCCAGTTGTACAGCCGACTTTGCTAGCGATGGTTCACTGACAAATTACGCTCTCATTTGCCGAGACGATAGTTAGCATAGCCTTCAGCTACGTCATATGCTACGACCTAGCAAGGCGCCATTACCAGTTACCATTGATGCTGTAAAATATGTACCGTCAAGAGCGATGCTCACCAATTATGGATTAAAGTTAAGTATTCCAGAAGATACGTACGTTTTTTGCTAGTCTCAATTCCTTATCCTGTTCCAGACCTCACGCCAGCCTGCGTAAGCTTAAACGCGTGCCTTTCGGCTTCCTTATAGTGGGTTGGCTGTCTTGCCAAACTACAACAAAAATAAAAGTGCTTCACATCAAGTATAATATGACTGAAAAATAGTCTTCAAAACAGACAGGCAATAAACATCGTTAGATGTCTCCCTCTCTCTCAACGGTACCGACCGAACGCCGTGTCATACTCAGCGCAAATAATTCGTTTGCCTAAAAAGGAAGTTCATTAAAAGGAAAGAAAAGCAGTTAAAGCTGCTTGATATGAAACCATTATGCACCGGGCAATGTGATCCATATGTATGGCCCCGAAATCACTTAGCAGGTCCAATACGCTGCTCACCCCATCGCTCATTTTCTAAGCAATCAGTGAATATACGCCCGAAAGCACAAATATACAATGATAGTCTCATGAAGAGACATGTAACTTTTTAAGTAAAACAAGTAAAAACATTAATCATCAGGTTACTCGCTGGCAGCGTAGACGAAATAGTTGTGGTAAGTCGTTAAAAGACCATAACGTAATTGGGCAAGGCTATCCCCTCACTTACATCTAACTGTATCGTATTTCAGCGGCCAACCGAGATACAGCTGTCAGATCACATCACGAGGAGGAAACTGTAGATACTTAACCGGCCGGCCGAAGTGGCCGTGCGGTTAAAGGCGCTGCAGTCTGGAACCGCAAGACCGCTACGGTCGCAGGTTCGAATCCTGCCTCGGGCATGGATGTTTGTGATGTCCTTAGGTTAGTTAGGTTTAACTAGTTCTAAGTTCTAGGGGACTAATGACCTCAGCAGTTGAGTCCCATAGTGCTCAGAGCCATTTGAACCATTTGATACTTAACCGCCACGCAGAACGGAAAGGACAGGTGGATGGAAGACACCAACAACTGGCTGATGAACTTCACCTACGTTAAACACAAGCTCGGATTGGAAGTATCTCTCTCTCTCTCTCTCTCTCTCTCTCTCTCTCTCTCTCTGTCTCTCTCTCTCTCTCTCTCTCTCTCTCTCTCTCAACGGTACCGACCGAACGCCGTGTCATACTCAGCGCACACGCGTCACTGCATGCGGATATGGAGGGGCATGTGGTCAGCACACCGCTCTCCCGGCCGTATGTCAGTTTACGAGACCGGAGTCGCTACTGCTCAGTCAAGTAGCTCCTCAGTTTGCCTCACAAAGGCTGAGTGCGCCCCGCTTGCCAACAGCGCGCGGCAGACCGGATGGTCACCCATCCAAGTTCTAGCCCAGCCTGATAGCCCCTAACTTCGTTGATCTGACGGGAACCGGTGTTACCACTACGGCAAGGCCGTTGGCATGGAAGTATAACCCACCACAATATATGCAACAATATTTTCCCGCGTAAGGTGAACCAGCTTGCGGTCTCAAAATAACTGAAGGAAGCAACTTGGCAATTTAGTGCACAATGTAGCAAGCAAGAAATATTTTGAATTTCATGAATAATGACATATCTAACATTAAAAAAATTTACAAATCATCAATAATACATACAATTATATCACAACACTGTGACAGTTACCAAATTGAAGCTATTGTGTTTTGGTACGAGTGACATACTTCTCCAATCGCCTGGAGAGACACAGCAACAGGGAACAACAACAGGAGGCTGAACCGAGTCCGATATAGTAACAGCAAGACACAAACACTCGCAGAAAGCGAACCAGTCACAACTATCACGCTTAGAGTGCGGGGAAAGATCAATCTTTACGAATGCGTGTGCTATTGGAACCGAAGCAACGAATGAAAATGTAGCTCACCGAACATCCACAACCAATACGCAGTGGCAAACAGTGGAAAACTTGGAGCCGCCAGATGTGTGGATGACGACGACCCACCACTCGTCTCCAAATCTGGTAGGCCGTAGGAATATGGCGTCCAACCCCGTATCCCGTGCACGTCCCTCGTCTCCGGAAGATGCTCAGCCAGACAAACTTGGAAGTCACACAGGCGGCGCAGGCAGTGCTGCTTCCCTCACCGCCTCTCCCGGAAAATGGCGTCAATGCCAATCGCAAGCATCGTGGTACGGGAGAAGAGGCACGAGCTATCCATCACGCAACGGCTCAGCTGGTCAAGAATTACTCGTAGCGTGTTTACTGAGTTTCATGAGCCTGATAACGAAGCAAAATGAAAATTTACCTAAGTGAATAAGAAAACTGTGGTGTCACCGCCAGACACCACACTTCGTAGGTGGTAGCCTTTAAATCGGCCGTGGTCTGTTAGCATACGACGGACCCGCGTGTCGCCACTGTCAGTGATTGCAGACCGAGCGCCGCCACACGGCAGGTCCAGTCTAGAGAGACTCCGTAGCACTCGGCCCAGTCGTACAGCCGACTTTTCTAGCGATGGTTCACTGTCTACATACGCTCTCATTTGAAGAGACGACAGTTTAGCATGGCCTTAGCTACATCAATTGCTACGACCTAGCAAGGCGCCGTATTCAGTTACTATAATTACTATCTTCAAGAATGTATTCTGAACAAATAATATTGTAAATCATGTACCGTCAAGAGCGACGTTCATCATTAACGGATTAAAGTTAAGTATCAAACTAATTACGTCCGCTTTCTGAATTCTCATTCCTTGTCATGTTCCAGACCTCACGTCAGTATAGTTCTTCCCTCCTCACGCCAGCCTGCGGGAGCTAAAACGCGTACATTTCGGCCTCCTCTCGTAACACGGTGTTGGCTCTTCTGCTAACACAAAAAAAAACCGAAATTAAACGACAGGTTAACGAAGCAATAGGATGGAGCGAGAAAACAGAATGAGCATCTGAGGAAGGCAACAGGGCAGGCGTGAAATAGCCTGGAAGTGCAGTTTCGAGCCGAGCGGTTCTAGGCGCTACAGTCTGGAATCGCGCGAGCGCTGCGGTCGCAGGTTCGAATCCGGTCTCGGGCATGGATGTGTGCGATGTCCTTAGGTTAGTTAGGTTTTGTTGTGACTTGGAAAGACAGCCAAGCCACAATGAGGAAGCCGAAAGGCACGCGTTTAAGCTCACGCAGGCTGGCGTGAGGTCTGGAGCATTTAAGGAAGTTAGACTTTAGCAAAAAAGGTCGTAGCTGCTGGAATACTTAACTTTAATCCATAATTGGTGAACATCGGTCTGACGGTACGGGCATCACAAGATGAATAGCAAATGATAAAGGCGCCTTGCTAGGTCGTAGCAAATGACGTAGCTGAAGGCTATGCTAACTATCGTCTCGGCAAATGAGAGCGTAATTTGTCAGTGAACCATCGCTAGCAAAGTCGGCTGTCAACTGGGGCGAGTGCTAGGAAGTGTCTTTAGACCTGCCGTGTGGCGGCGCTCGGTCTGCAATCACTGACAGTGGCGACACGCGTGTCCGTCGTATACTAACGGACCGCGGCCGATTTAAAGGCTACCACCTAGCAAGTGTGGTGTCTGGCGGTGACACCCTAGGTTTAAAGTAGTTCTAAGATCTAGGGGACTGACGACCTAAGTCCCATAGTGCTCAGAGCCATTTGAACAATTTTTTTGCAGTTTCGAGCAGTGAGCATCTAGATAAGGGACGAGTTTCGATCAGAGCAAGACGCGAGGTTCTCCAAATTGAGTAGAAGATTGAGACAGTAGAAGCAGATTTGGTAAAATTCCACTAAGGGACGAGACAACGCGACGAAAATGTACGACGTGAACTGAAACGTTGCGGACGGAATAAACGATTGCAAAGGAATAGATTTCGGAACAAGGAACGGCAATCCAGGACCTACAATAGAAATTTGAAGATTTGAAATTGACCTCAGCTGAGACGGGCTAGCTAAATTATCGGAGCACATGACGCTATGTTTCAGCATGAGGGTATTTTGGCTGTCTCATACATCTTGCACACCGGGCTGTCTCTCCCACGAATCTCATTGTTCTTAAATAACGTCGTCTACTCCAGGGGCCTTCTTTCGACTACGCTCTCAGTATCCGTGAAATTCTTCTCACTGCAAAATGTCTCGCACTCTGTCTCCATATGATTCCTATTGCTTTTCTATAATATTGTGAATTTGCTTTCCCTAGTGACGCATGCCGTTAATAAGTCACTTACCAAACGTGACGGCACTGTATGTGTGACACATGGATGCTCTACACGTAGAAGAGGACGGAAGGAAAAATATTGAAACAAAACTAATGGTGGTTTTGCTTGCGTGGTTCTCAGCGATATAGCATTGATTAAATATAACAGAATACTTGTTATTGATGATAAAAAGGTGTACGACTATCAGAGTCAGTGACATGCGCGTTCAAAGAAACGATTGACCCCATTACCAGTAGTTCTACTTGTTCGAGCAGCGTGAATGACGATGGTAAGTCTCATCTGACACCAACAGTTTGTCAATAAACGGATGTCTGGCATACAAAGTAAACGAGAAATGCGAAGAATGAAATTTTCAGTTTGCAGCAGAGTTTGCGGAAACACGAAACTACCTGGCAGCATAAAACTGTGTGTAAGACCGAAACTCTAACTCGGAACCTTTGCGATTTGGGTGCTAATGCTCTACCAAAATTAGCACTGGCAGAGGTAAGGCTGTGAGGATGGAGTAAGTGGTACTTGTGTAACTCTGTTGATAGAGCACTCTCCTGCGAAAGCAAAAGGTCCCTATTTCGAGTCTCGGTCCTGCTCACAGTTTTAAATGTGCCAGGAAATTTCCCGAAGTGGAAAGTTTTCATGATGATATGGATAAATCTGTATGTAGAAGGAGATATTGCAACAAAATATGTCATTTGTTAATATTGGCGGTTATTTGTGAATATTGGTGATTAGTTTTGTTGAGACACTGCATCAGGATCGATTGTGTGCCGTGTGTAGTGAGAGACAGCGGAGTGCATCTCTGACGGACGTCTGGTGGGCGTGGCAGCCCACAAAGGAGGCGTGGCTGTTGAGAGCACGGCGGCTAGGGGCACGCTTTTGTCAGATTTGAACGCTCTGGACATGACATCATCTCCACCGGCAGTCCTGCACAAAGGGCAGATTTATATTGTTCACTTTTGTGCACACGCATCACAAACTATAATTGATACAGAGAAGCTTGGTATGTAATGTTAAAGACGAAGTAAAAGCAGTTGTGTTGATATGCAGATATGCTCTGAAAATAATGTGTTTGTGGGGGGATATAGAGCTGAGTAGTTTTGTTTAAGCGACAGCCAGTAAATAATTAATGACTTTCACAATATATACTTTACTGAAGAGTTTCAGCTACAATTTGTAGCGCTCATCGATGTGGATCAAAAGAGCAATTCTCATGTTTCATAACGTAATTATTTAACCAATTAGAGACATTTTAAATGAAGTTTTTACTAAAATAAGTGTATCATACAAGGCAGCTACACCGACGGCAAGTCAATATGTGTTGGAAAATGTGATTACACACCACCTACAACATTTAGTTCGTAAGATTTACATGTCTGATTGTCGTTTTTAATTAGTTGACTGCAAATTCGCATGATGATCGTGAATTATTTTCATCGCTGCTGCTGATGTTTGCAACTTTTGAAAATCCATTTATGAGTAAACCACTGAATGTAGAATTAACAATAAGACATCAAAACCAGCGGAAAACTTTCCTTTCAGGTTAAAAAAACGCGATTATGTTCGTTTTTAATGTATGACAGGACAGTGGGAAACTAATTGCGTCAGTCCTCATTCTGCCTTCCTCGGCAAAAGTTTGGTACGCGTACATATTCGCGCTCGTTTAATACAGAAAATTCTAAATCCTTTCATTCAGTTTCTCTTAGTAGCTAGGCCTACATACAACACGTCCCTCTCTCACTTCCACATCTACTTCTTTCTCTCACTGTCTCCTATTTCTTCCGTTGGTTGACAGTTTATTCCACTGTCACAGTCTTCTGTCTCACCTACACTGTCTCTTTCTGTCTTTCCTTCCCCACTAGGACACTCTCCACCGTACCTAGGCAGCCAACAGTTCTGGTAGTCCAACTTATTTTTTCGCCTATGCCCACGTTTCTAAAATTTCGGTACCAAATGCGTACTCCCTTATCCCTGCGCGTTACAGTTCACCGGTCTGGAAGGTTCCAGATGCCCCCACGCCTATGTATAGTCTCCACTCATCAGTATTTTTCATCCTCCACTGTCTCCTCCTTGCTTTTGGTCCCACTCATATTGTCTTCATGCAGTTCTTTTTCGTTCACTGCCACTTTCTCTCTCTCTCTCACGATAACTGGCTCCTCTCTCTCTCTCTCTCTCCCACTGGCACTGTCTCCTCTCCACGACCAAGCAGAGTCTTTTGGAAACGAACACAGTCCCCTTTCCCCAGCTGCATCAGGGTAAGCTGCTTATGTAAAACGAATTATATAAGCCAGTAAAGATTTGATAGTTTCTATATATACCTGGATACATTTGTATACTTTGACACGTATAAACAACAAGTGAGCATAAACTATGCGTAATTTATACCAGTGTTGACATGTGATGAACAACAATGAGTCTACTCTCTCAAGTATGTCAATATTCAATTGATTACAGTTTTTGGAACAACTGACGTGTTTACAATGTATTCTGTGAAAATGTAGTCAACGCGTAAGTATTTTCATTATTCCAAATGAAGTTTTGTAACAAGAAATCATTTTAACACAAAATCAAAATATCCTGATTCACTGCTTCCAAGGTGTAACTTCCACCAAGTTATAATAAAGGTTGTTCGAACAGCTACCTCACACCTGAAGCCGACAATTTCACATTGTCGGATGTGGTAGTAAGCACGAACATGTACAATGGTTAGCCAAAACATTATGACCACTACCCACCGCGACGTTGGAACTGGTAGCATTGTGGGTACAGGACTCTACATCTACATCTACATTTATACTCCGCAAGCCACCCAATGGTGTGTGGCGAAGGGCACTTTACGTGCCACTGTCATTACGTCTCTTTCCTGTTCCAGTCGCGTATGGTTCGCGGGAAGAACGACTGTCTGAAAGCCTCCGTGCGCTCTCTAATTTTACATTCGTGATCTCCTCGGGAGGTATAAGTAGGGGGAAGCAATATATTCGATACCTCATCCAGAAACGCACCCTCTCGAAACCTGGCGAGCAAGCTACACCGCGATGCAGAGCGCCTCTCTTGCAGTCTGCCACTTGAGTTTGTTAAACATCTCCGTAACGCTATCACGGTTACCAAATAACCCTGTGACGAAACGCGCCGCTCTTCTTTGGATCTTCTCTATCTCCTCCGTCAACCCGATCTAGTACGGATCCCACACTGATGCGCAATACTCAAGTATAGGTCGAACGAGTGTTTTGTAAGCCACCTCGTTTGTTGATGGACTACATTTTCTAAGGACTCTCCCAATGAATCTCAACCTGGTACCCGCCTTACCAACAATTAATTTTATATGATCATTCCACTTCAAATCGTTCCGCACGCATACTCCCAGATATTTTACAGAAGTAACTGCTACCAGTGTTTGTTCCGCTTTCATATAATCATACAATAAAGGATCCTTCTTTCTATGTATTCGCAATACATTACATTTGTCTATGTTAAGGGTCAGTTGTCACTCCCTGCACCAAGTGCCTATCCGCTGCAGATCTTCCTGCATTTCGCTACAATTTTCTAATGCTGCAACTTCTCTGTATAGCATCATCCGCGAAAAGTCGCGTGGAACTTCCGAAACTATCTACTAGGTCATTTATATATATTGTGAAAAGCAATGGTCCCATAACACTCCCCTGTGGCACGCCAGAGGTTACTTTAACGTCTGTAGACGTCTCTCCATTGATAACAACATGCTGTGTTCTGTTTGCTAAAAACTCTTCAATCCAGCCACACAGCTGGTCTGATATTCCGTAGGCTCTTACTTTGTTTATCAGGCGACAGTGCGGAACTGTATCGAACACCTTCCGGAAGTCAAGGAAAATAGCATCTACCTGGGAGCCTGTATCTAATATTTTCTGGGTCTCATGAACAAATAATGCGACTTGGGTCTCACACGATCGCTGTTTCCGGAATCCATGTTGATTCATACATAGTATATTCTGGGTTTCCAAAAACGACATGATACTCGAGCAAAAAACATGTTCTAAAATTTAGAACAGATCGACGTCAGAGAGATAGGTCTATAGTTTTGCGCATCTGCTCGACGACCCTTCTTGAAGACTGGGACTACCTGTGCTCTTTTCCAATCATTTGGAACCTTCCGTTCCTCTAGAGACTTGCGGTACACGGCTGTTAGAAGGGGGCAAGTTCTTTCGCGTACTCTGTGTAGAATCGAATTGGTATCCCGTCAGGTCCAGTGGACTCTCCTCTGTTGAGTGATTCCAGTTGCTTTTCTAATCCTTAGACACTTATTTCGATGTCAGCCATTTTTTCGTTTGTGCGAGGATTTAGAGAAGGAACTGCAGTGCGGTCTTCCTCTGTGAAACAGCTTTGGAAAAAGGTGTTTAGTATTTCAGCTTTACGCGTGTCATCCTCTGCTTCAATGCCTTCATCATCCCGGAGTGTCTGGATATGCTGTTTCGATCCACTTACTGATTTAACGTAAGACCAGAACTTCCTAGGATTTTCTGTCAAGTTGGTACATAGAATTTTGCTTTCGAATTCACTGAACAATTCACGCTAACAAAGGCACTGTTTGGAGGAGGAGGGTCATCCTACGGAAGATATGAGCTGCAAATAGGGATATCCATTGAGATAAGCGACTTTGACGACGGGCAGATTATGTCGTGAGTATCTACGGGAAGAGGTAGAGGAACAGTGAAACTACCACTAGGTGCTAAATGGTTGGACGTCCACAGCTCTTCATACAACGTGGGGTTTGGAGTGTCGTCTGGTCAGTAAAGTAAGGCAGATAGTGATCTGTGGCATCTCTGCCGAAATACCACTAGTTTTTGGAGCACACCTTTCATCCCATATTGTTGAACATGACGCTCAGAAGCAGACCATCCCTATGTATTCACATGTAGACCCAAAAGCATCGACAATTGCGATTGCAGTGGGCCCGGGACTGTCTGGGTTCGACCGTCGATCAAAGGAAACGTGTCGGCTCTTCAGCTGAATCACATTTTTGCTGCACTGGGTCGATGTTCGTCTCAACAGACGCCGCCATCGAGGTGAACGTTGTCTCGGAAAGTGCAACGCGCCACGGACGCAGGCTGGTGGAGCAACATTATGTTACGGGACACAGTCTCCTGATCTTACATGGGACCTATGGTAGCACTTATGACACGCTGACAGCTACGAACCACATTCATACCTACATGCTTGGTGTCTTTCTCAACAGATATGTCATCTTTCAGCGTGTAATTGTCCGTTTCTCGGAGACAGAACCATGCTACAGTAGTTTGGGGTGCTTTATAGTGAACTTACGTTGGTGTCTCGGTGACAAATTTGGCCTAATGTAATTCCTATGGAAACAGTCCGGGTCATCAACGGGTGCCATCACCGAGTACGCTGATCAGCGGTCCGTTATGTATGCGAATTACATCACCTGTGCGTAGACATCTAATGCTACATATCTGCACAAACCTACCAACAATCTGTCGGATCCCTGATACGCAGAAACAATTATTTATTTCGTTCCAAAGACGGACAAACAAGATATTAAGCATTTCCTCATGATGTTTTGGCTTATCAGTGTAAAAAAAAGTTTATACACTGCCGGATATTAAAAATGTTACATCTTGATCCAACGTAACCAAACCCATTCGTTAGTAGTTCAAAACGTTTGTGATGTGTTGATTAAGGCTGTATGCTTATGGGAACTACACTCCTGGAAATTGAAATAAGAACACCGTGAATTCATTGTCCCAGGAATGGGAAACTGTATTGACACATTCCTGGGGTCAGATACATCACATGATCACACTGACAGAACCACAGGCACATAGACACAGGCAACAGAGCATGCACAATGTCGGCACTAGTACAGTGTATATCCACCTTTCGCAGCAATGCAGGCTGCTATTCTCCCATGGAGACGATCGTAGAGATGCTGGATGTAGTCCTGTGGAACGGCTTGCCATGCCATTTCCACCTGGCGCCTCAGTTGGACCAGCGTTCGTGCTGGACGTGCAGACAGCGTTAGACGACGCTTCATCCAGTCCCAAACATGCTCAATGGGGGACAGATCCGGAGATCTTGCTGGCCAGGGTACTTGACTTACACCTTCTAGAGCACGTTGGGTGGCACGGGATACATGCGGACGTGCATTGTCCTGTTGGAACAGCAAGTTCCCTTGCCGGTCTAGGAATGGTAGAAAGACGGGTTCGATGACGGTTTGGATGTACCGTGCACTATTCAGTGTCCCCTCGACGATCACCAGTGGTGTACGGCCAGTGTAGGAGATCGCTCCCCACACCATGATGCCGGGTGTTGGCCCTGTGTGCCTCGGTCGTATGCAGTCCTGATTGTGGCGCTCACCTGCACGGCGCCAAACACGCATACGACCATCATTGGCACCAAGGCAGAAGCGACTCTCATCGCTGAAGACGACACGTCTCCATTCGTCCCTCCATTCACGCCTGTCGCGACACCACTGGAGGCGGGCTGCACGATGTTGGGGCGTGAGCGGAAGACGGCCTAACAGTGTGCGGGACCGTAGCCCAGCTTCATGGAGACGGTTGCGAATGGTCCTCGCCGATACCCCAGGAGCAACAGTGTCCCTAATTTGCTGGGAAGTGGCGGTGCGGTCCCCTACGGCACTGCGTAGGATCCTACGGTCTTGGCGTGTATCCGTGCGTCGCTGCGGTCCGGTCCGAGGTCGACGGGCACGTGCACCTTCCGCCGACCACTGGCGACAACATCGATGTACTGTGGAGACCTCACGCCCCACGTGTTGAGCAATTCGGCGGTACGTCCACCCGGCCTCCCGCATGCCCACTATACGCCCTCGCTCAAAGTCCGTCAACTGCACATACGGTTCACGTCCACGCTGTCGCGGCATGCTACCAGTGTTAAAGACTGCGTTGGAGCTCATTGCTTGTACAGCCCTCTCGCAGTGTCCGGAGCAAGTATGGTGGGTCTGACACACCGGTGTCAATGTGTTCTTTTTTCCATTTCCAGGAGTGTATATTTTAAGTACAGAAAAAGCCATTTCCACAAAGGAAAATGGCTGCTGCTCTGTGTGTGTGTGTGTGTGTGTGTGTGTGTGTGTGTGTGTGGGTGGGTGGGTGGGTGGGTGGGTGGTGCTGCTGTAACTTTTCAATCGGAGATCGCAAATCAACATATCTGGAGGACGCGCACGTGCTACGTATCATCACATTTCAAACTTATGGGAAAGTGGAATCACTGACATGAGAGACACTACATCATGATACCTACAGATGACAGAGACAGTTGACTGTATTGTAGTGAGTGTAGAATGAGTGTTGACGAGATGGATTCACTGCAAAAATGAGGAAAGAAGAGAAGACACGGATCCTTCGAGAGGGACTGCCCCAAGAGGAGAACGTAGGATTTTTCGTATAGGTCTAGCGAAAAGAAGGAAGACTAGTGCTGAAATCCGGGCAGAGATTGCAGACAGAATGCCACCACGAACCGTTGGAAGCAGATTATTGAAAACTAGTTTGTTTTCCGTGCATCATTTACCGTTGACGCTATAATATCCCTTCCCCAAGTTAATTGAAATAATGTACTAATTCCCTGTTGAATGAATGTGTACTTTACTGGGTGACTGTGCAGATAAAAACAAAAATGAAAAAGAAACATGAATATTATGAATGTTTGTGAAGTTAAGTGCAGGACTTTCACTAACAAAAATCTTGAAGATTCTCTGAAAATAATAATAATGATTTTTATTATTGTATCTCCAGCAATAGATATGCACTAGTGGAAGAATTCTATTTCTGAATCTCGGCGATGTCGATCCCTGCACTCCTCAGCGGCGGTGATCGACGGTTTAGTATTGGTGGTAAATCTTACTGGTAAAACTTAAACATATATAATGTCCAATGTGAAGTGTCGGGTTTTTTAAAAGCACGAATTACCTTCTCCTCTTTTGTTGTCTTTGACGATGGAAACTGATGTAGTTTTACGAGACAGCGTAGTATTTCATTCTTCTTAAACTAAGTTGCATGTGTGAATCTTCAGGTTTTAACGGCGCAAAGACTGTTCCATTAAGTTTCGGGTGCGCAGCCGCAAGAAATCTCCGTCTTCTTCTAATATTTCGGCTGTAAAACGTTCAGCCATCTTCAGAGATTTCAGCTTTATTTAAACATGTTCTGACCTCCACATATTTCTTATTTAACAACGAATTTTTTGAACAGACGGACGGAGTATCTTTCAAGATAATTCACAGACGCCTCGGGGATCGTTCAGATCCTTAAGTTGCCTGAGCAGCCCCCTGGTCATCTATAATGTTTAGCATGCTTCGAGAAGAGGCGTACTGTTATACCAATCTCCAGCCAACAATCTTGATGCACTAACACAGCATCTGTTCCAAGAATGGATTTTTTTTTAAGGTGACATTCAGAAGCTGTTTGCTTCCATGTCACGGCTCACTCATATTGATGAACAGCAGTTCCGCCTGAATAAAAATAAGTAACCATTGTCTGTGGAACATCTCCACACTGTCCGATAAACTTACAATTTCCATTAGCATGCACGTAAACAAATCCCCACAGGTGACCGAAATGTAGCGAGAATTATTCGACTAACTGTTTCACGGGGAATTTTTACTGGAACATGCTATCTGCGTCCAGTAATACGACAGGAAAGACAAGTCCCATAACTACCAAGCATACACAGCCTGTGTTAAATAATAGGAATTGAAAAGGAGGGATGCCTTCCATTCTTGGATGTTTTGGTTCGGCGCAGAGAGGATGGCACTTTGGGACATGAAGTGTATAGGAAGCCGACACACACCGATCTGTATTTACGTGCAAATAGCTGCCACCATCCTGCCCAGACAATGAGTGTTCTCCGAACTTTGACTCACAGAGCGCATATTATTTCTGACGAAAGCAGTCTGCAGGATGAACTTTCCCACTTACAAAGAGTGTTTGAAGACAATGGGTACTCTCCACAACAAATACAGAGGGCACTGAAAATCAAACCGAAAGAGGCCACAAAGAAGGCAGAAGAAGATGAAGAAACCTTTAAATCGATGGCCTTCCTGCCATATGCGGATAGCCTCTCATCAAAAATAGGACGCATTCTCGGCAGACACAAAATACAAGTGGTTTTTCGTCCTCCACCTAAGACAGCTGCACTCGTGGGCTCCGTCAAAGATGATTTGCTGCTCCGAAAATCTGGAGTTTACAAAATTCCATGTGAATGTGGCCTCTCTTACATAGGACAAACAACTCGTACTGTCCATAAAGATGTACAGAACACCAGAGGTACACACGATTTTTACAACCTAACAAGTCGGCCGTGGCAGAGCACTGTATTGATAATGGTCACAGTATGTTGTGTGACAACGTCGAAATTTTGGCAACTACATCGTCATTTTGGGACTCGATAGTAAAGGAGGCAATTGAAATTCGCTTCACGACGAACTTAATAAATAGAGACAGTGGTTTCAATCTTGATAAATCCTGGAATCGGGCACTTGCTGTAATAAACTCGCAAAGACGTCGTCACAGTGCAGCTCACAATGATATATCGATATGCCAACAAAGATCAACTGCGGAGTCATAGATACAACTCGCGCATTATGCACGTCTCTGCCGTCGACCAACGTCTCTGGCGCATTTGCATCTGTGACCGCATGCGCAGTCGCGCGGTACAATGGTATAAAGGGACGAAGCAAGCCCAGGAGCGGCGACCTGTGGAAGACCTCCCGCGTCCTCCTATTCCTCAAACCCAACAAACCCCCTTCTGCTGCCTCTTCCTATCGACCCATCTGCCTCACCTCCGTCTTCAGTAAGGTCTTTGAATCCATCCTCTCCCACCGTATCCATCAGCACCTTGCTCAACACCACCTCCTCCCCCTTAACCAGTGTGGCTTCCGACCCTCCTTCTCTGCTGACGACCAACTCCTCAACCTTGTTCACCTTCTGTCCCTCCAGCTCAATTCCTGTCGCTCCGCCATTTTTGTTTCCCTTGACCTCCAAAATGCCTATGACCGTGTATGGCATCCCGGTCTCCTCTTTAAACTCCAAACCTACGCCCTGCCTATCAATTTTGTCCGTCTGGTCGCTTCCTTCCTCTCGCACCGTCCTTCTTATGTCACCCTCCAGAACACCAACTCCCGTATCTTTTATCCCACGGCTGGCGTCCCCCAGGGTTCTGTCCTCTCCCCTCTCCTTTATCTCTTGTATACAGCTGATAAGCCCAAGCCACCCCCACCAGTCCACCTTCTCCAGTATGCTGATGACACTGCCTTCCTGGCTCTCTATCCTACCCTTCAACGGTCTCAACATACCCTCCAAACCCACCTTAACCAGTTCACCACTTGGTGTAACCAGTGGTTCCTCTGTCTCAGCCCCTCCAAAACCCAGGCAATCATCATAGGCCTCACCACTCGCTCCTTTCGCCTCCATGATTTCTACCTCACCCTTTATGGTCGTCCTATCCAACTCACCTCCACCCTGAAATACCTTGGCCTCACCCTTGACCGACACCTCACCTGGACCCCTCATCTCCTGACCATCCAGCAGAAAGCCCATTCCCGCCTCCGCCTTCTCAAACTCCTGTCTGGTCGGACATGGGGATTGCATCCTTTTACCATCCTCCACACCTACAAATCCCTCATCCGTCCTATCCTCTGTTATGTCAGCGTTGCCTGGATCTCCGCCCCCACCCGCTTTTACAAGGCCCTCCAAATCCTTGAACGCCATGTGCTCCGCCTTGCCTTCCGTATCCGCCTTCTTTCCCCCACATGGCTCTAGTATGAACTGATCCCCTTCCCCCACCTCCTCCTGTTACTCCAACATCTCCGCATCCTTTACATTGTTCGCAGGCTTGATCCCCCCCACCCTCTGGTTTCCTCCTTCCTCTCCACCCCCCGCCCGTTGCCGCACCTCTATCGCTGTATCCCTCCCTCTCTCCACCTCCACACCCTCCATCTCCTTCATCAGGGCAATTTCCAACGCCTCCCCCTCCTGGATGACGAACTTCGCCATGACATCTAACCTTCCTTCCAGCTATAACCTGGCCTTGTTCCTATCTCCCCCCTCCCCAGGGCCCCCTTTTTCTCTTTCCTCCTTCTCCCAGAGCGGATTTTCCTCCGTTCCCCCGTCCCCTGAGACCATCTCCTTCCCCTTGCCTCTCTCCTTCCCACATCCCTCCCTACCTGGCCCTCTTCCGCGCGCCCCCCGCTCACCTCCCCCATCTCTTACCCTCCCTCCCTTCTTCAGGTCTCCCTCATCTCCTAGCGCCTGGCAGATCCTCTGTCTTGATCATCATCAGTGTGCCACATCCGTGTTGTGTTTAGTGCTGTTTCTTGTGTGCGTCAAGAGGTGTGATTTTAATTGTGTCCTGCCTTGAGGTTCGCCGTCAGTGTTATGTTATGTGCTATGCCATCCGTCGCTACCTTTATGCTCCAGTCATACTGTGCCTTGTGTTCTTTTAACCGTCGCAGTGTGTGGCTTTTTGTGTGTGCTACTTTTAAACAGTTTTTTATCTCCATTTTACAGTCACCCCGTTTTTTGTCTATTGCCTTCCATGATGTTCCCCCTTTTTTATATCTATGTTCTTCTTATTCTCTCCTTTGCTGTTTTTAAATGTCTTCTATTGTTTTGTTCTATGCCTTTCGTCTGAAGAGCAGCGCCTATGCTGCTGCCAGCCCGCCCCGATGGGGAATTGAAATACAATAAAGGAAAAAAAAAACTGGAGCGCCAGTCTTGCGGCTCACTCTGAAGATGGCTGAACGTTTTACAGCCGACATGATAGAAGAAGAAGGAGATTTCTTGCGGCTGCATAAGTTGCATATTTTGGTACTTAATCACCAAGGCTACAACAAATTTGGATATACAATCAACAACGATCCGCTCAACGGGATTCTATACGTATTGCTGCAGAATCTTCATCAAGTGGTAGGAAACTAAGATAGAAAGCCGAAGGCCTGTTATCATACCACATATGAGTTAACTTTGACATATCAGACTCACCATCAAATACACGCTGAAGGAAACACAAGTTAACCGTAAACAAATACAGATAAGCATACAGTTGCACCTGTTTAAATCACACACACACCATATGCACAGGTGAATGGTTAACGCCAGGCGACGCTCCGGCAAGCTCTTCGTCTCAACTTGTTCTGCGTAGCGAGAAAAGCCGTACACCACACCTCGTGCCGCAAGCCAAACCTTCCCGTCGTCTCCGGCCGTAGTACTCCATTAATACCACGCGCAATGAGCAAGCGCAGCGAGTAAAGGTCCAACATTCCGACCCCGTTGAAACCACAACCGACTGACCGCAGAGTGACCGCTGCTGCCTCGACGCTGCAGACTTAAATAGCCGAATCCGCAATGAACAGCTGACTCGCGGCGGGCAGAAGGAAAATCGAAAGCAAACATAGCACTAGCGGGGCAGAAGTACTGGCGCCAGCCGCGCAACGTACCGTTTACAAAAGTGCTTCTTCTTCAAAAGATTTACCATTAGAACTAAGGCACTTGTCCCAGCGGTTTATCTACACGAGGCAACTGTTTTTAAAGCCACTCGCACTTACTTCTCTTCCTGCCTTTAGTGACACTTGTTTCTTCTCTTACGTGCGGTGAAACGTTTACAGTTCACAGAAAGGGAAAACATCACGTGTGACCAATGTACACTACTGGCCATTAAAATTTCTACACCACGAAGATAACGCGCTACAGACGCGAAATTTAACCGACAGGAAGAAGATGCTGTGATATGCAAATGATTAGCTTTTCAGAGCATTCACACAAGGTTGGCGCCGGTGGCGATACCTACAACGTGCTGACGTGAGGAAAATTTCCAACCAGTTTCTCATACACAAACAGCAGTTGACCGGCGTCGCCTGGTGAAACGTTGTTGTGATGCCTGGTGTAAGGAAGAGAAATGCGTACCATCACGTTTCCGACTTTGATAAAGGTCGGATCGCGACATTGCTGCTCGCGTTGGTCGAGATCCGATGACTGTTAGCAGAATATGGAATCGATGGATTCAGGAGGGTAATACGGAACGCCGTGCTGGATCCCAGCGGCCTCGTATCACTAGCAGTCGAGATGAAAGGCATCTTATCCGTATGGCTGTAACGGATCGTGCAGCTACGTCTCGATCCCTGATGGGGAAGTTTGCAAGACAACAACCATCTGCACGAACAGATCGATGACGTTTGCAGCAGCATGGACTATCAGCTCGGAGGCCATAGCTGCGGTTACCCTTGACGCTGCATCACAGACAGGAGCGCCTGCGATGGTGTGCTCAACGACGAACATGGGTGCACGAATGACAAAACGTCATTTTTTCGGATGAATCCAGGTTCCGTGTTTGGCAACATCGCGGTGAACACACATTGGAAGCGCGTATTCGTCATCGCTATACTGGCGTATCGCCTGGCGTGATGGTATGGGGTGCCATTGGTTACACGTCTCGGTCACCTCTTGTTCGCACTGACGGCACTTTGAACAGTGGACGTTACATTTCAGATCTGTTACGACCCGTGGCTCTACCCTTAATTCGATCTCTGCGAAACCCTACATTTCAGCTGGATAATGCACGACCGCATGTTGCAGGTCCTGTACGGGCCTTTCTGGATACAGAAAATGTTCGACTGCTGCCCTGGGCAGCACATTCTCCAGATCTCCCACCAATTGAAAACGTCTGGTCAATGGAGGCCGAGCAACTGGCTCGTTACAATACGCCAGTCACTACTCATGATGAACTGTGGTATCGTATTGAAGCTGCATGGGCAGCTGTACCTGAACACGCCATCCAAGCTCTGTTTGACTCAATGTCCAGGCGTATCAAGGCCATTATTACGGCCAGGGGTGGTTGTTCTAGGAACTGATTTCGCAGGATCTATGCACCCAAATTGCGTGAAAATGTAATCACATGTCAGTTCTAGTATAATAAATTTTTCCAATGATTACCCGTTTATCATCTGCATTTCTTCTTGCTGTAGCAATTTTAATGACCAGTAGTGTAAAATACAGGGTGGTCAGCTTGTAAGATTTTTGCAGAGTATGTTTTGCTGAGAAATAACTGTAAAGAATAGAATTTAATGCGTTTCGCCGTTTCCGATTTAATTAGCGTTGAAGGATGTTAAGCGCACATACTCAAGTGGCCCGCCAGAGATGGTATGGCCAGACGTGTTCTTCGTTTGGTTTCCTTAAACAGAAAAATATTTCACATGGGATGGCAGCAAGGAGCGAAAGGTTAAGTAGCCTCGTGCACTATCGTCCGATTTCATGGCGGAGCACCACTCCTCATGTCTGGAGTGGAAATAGCTGCTACGTCTCAGTTTCGTAATGAGCACAAGCGTAATGAGCGTCGAAATGCATCTCCTTGTCTCAAGGATTGCTTCAACCAAAGAGTTGTAATATTAAGTGGAACAGCATGATACGGAAAATATTTATGTTTAAGACAGGTGATGTTTGCTGTTATAGAGAGAAAATGTGTGTGACGGTATGAGAGTCAAGTACTCACTGACTTTCACTTGAGGACTGCTCCAGTTAGAATTTGCCTCTTCCGTGGCTTTGTCTGCTGTTTTTCTCCACACCTCTCTTCCTGTCTATTAGTAAGATTTCTCGAATATAGCCGAATTTGGCTACAGGTATGCAAGTCACTACATCTGTAAATAGTAAGTACTAAATCGATGTCATGAATTGTAATTTATGATGTACTCTGTGCTGAGTACATCCGAAGGCGGCAGTAGGTATACTCACCATCATCATCATTTAAGACTGATTATGCCTTTCAGCGTTCAGTCTGGAGCATAGCCCCCCTAATACAGTTCTTCCATGATCCCCTATTCAGTGCTAACATTGATGCCTCTTCTGATGTTAAACCTATTACTTCAAAATCATTCTTAACCGAATCCAGGTACCTTCTCCTCGGTCTGCCCCGACTCCTCCTACCCTCTACTGCTGAGTCCATGAGTCTCTTGGGTAACCTTGCTTCTCCCATGCGTGTAACATGACCCCACCATCTAAGCCTGTTCGCCCTGACTGCTACATCTATAGAGTTCATTCCCAGTTTTTCTTTGATTTCCTCATTGTGGACACCCTCCTGCCATTGTTCCCATCTACTAGTACCTGCAATCATCCTAGCTACTTTCATATCCGTAACCTCAACCTTGTTGATAAGGTAACCTGAATCCACCCAGCTTTCGCTCCCATACAACAAAGTTGGTCGGAAGATTGAACGGTGCACAGATAACTTAGTCTTGGCACTGACTTCCTTCTTGCAGAAGAGAGTAGATCGTAGCTGAGCGCTCACTACATTAGCTTTGCTACACCTCGCTTCCAGTTCTTTCACTATGTTGCCATCCTGTGAGAATATGCATCCTAAGTACTTGAAACCGTCCACCTGTTCTAACTTCGTTCCTCCTATTTGGCACTCAATCCGTTTATATTTCTTTCCCACTGACATTACTTTCGTTTTGGAGATGATAATCTTCGTACCATAATCCTTACATTTCTGATCTAGCTCTGAAATATTACTTTGCAAACTTTCAATCGAATCTGCCATCACAACTAAGTCATCCGCATATGCAAGACTGCTTATTTTGTGTTCACATATCTTAATCTCACCCAGCCAGTCTATTGTTTTCAACATATGATCCATGAATAATATGTACAACAGTGGAGACAGGTTGCAGCCTTGTCTTACCCCTGAAACTACTCTGAACCATGAACTCAATTTACCGTCAACTCTAACTGCTGCCTGACTATCCATGTAAAGACATTTAATTGCTTGCAAAAGTTTGCCTCGTATTCCATAATCTTGTAGAACAAACAATAACTTCCTCCTAGGAACCCGGTCATATGCCTTTTCTAGATCTATAAAGCATAGATACAATTACCTGTTCCACTCGTAACACTTCTCCATTATTTGCCGTAAGCTAAAGATCTGGTCCTGACAACCTCTAAGAGGCCTAAACCCACACTGATTGTCATCCACTTGGTCCCCAACTATTACTCGCACTTTCCTTTCAACAATACCTGAGAAGATTTTACCCACAACGCTGATTAAAGGGATACCTCTGAAGTTGTTACAATCTTTTCTGTTTCCATGTTTAAAGATTGGTGTGATTGCTGCTTTTGTCCAGTCTGATGGAACCTGTCCCGACTCCCAGGCCATTTCAATTATCCTGTGTAGCCATTTAAGACCTGACATTCCACTGCATTTGATGAGTTCCCACTTAATTTCATCCACCCCAGCCGCTTTATTGCACTGCAATCTATTGACCATTTTTTCCACTTCCTCAAATGCGATCCTATTTCCATCTACATCTACATCTACATCTATACTCCGCGAGCCACCTTACGGTGTGTGGCGGAGGGTACTTATTGTACCACTATCTGATCCCCCCTTCCCTGTTCCATTCACGAATTGTGCGTGGGAAGAACGACTGCTTGTAAGTCTCCGTATTTGCTCTAATTTCTCGGATCTTTTCGTTGTGATCATTACGCGAGATATATGTGGGCGGTAGTAATATGTTGCCCATCTCTTCCCGGAATGTGCTCTCTCGTAATTTCGATAATAAACCTCTCCGTATTGCGTAACGCCTTTCTTGAAGTGTCCGCCACTGGAGCTTGTTCAGCATCTCCGTAACGCTCTCGCGCTGACTAAATGTCCCCATGACGAATCGCGCTGCTTTTCGCTGGATCATGTCTATCTCTTCTATTAATCCAACCTGGTAAGGGTCCCACACTGATGAGGAATACTCAAGAATCGGACGAACAAGCGTTTTGTAAGCTACTTCTTTCGTCGATGAGTCACATTTTCTTAGAATTCTTCCTATGAATCTCAACCTGGCGCCTGCTTTTCCCACTATTTGTTTTATGTGATCATTCCACTTCAGATCGCTCCGGATAGTAACTCCTAAGTATTTTACGGTCGTTACCGCTTCCAATGATTTACCACCTATGGCATAATCGTACTGGAATGGATTTCTGCCCCTATGTATGCGCGTTTATATTACATTTATCTACGTTTAGGGAAAGCTGCCAGCTGTCGCACCATGCATTAATCCTCTGCAGGTCTTCCTGGAGTACGTACGAGTCTTCTGATGTTGCTACTTTCTTGTAGACAACCGTGTCATCTGCAAATAGCCTCACGGAGCTACCGATGTTGTCAACTAAGTCATTTATGTATATTGTAAACAATAAAGGTCCTATCACGCTTCCTTGCGGTACTCCCGAAATTACCTCTACATCTGCAGATTTTGAACCGTTAAGAATGACATGTTGAGTTCTTTCTTCTAGGAAATCCTGAATCCAATCACAAACCTGGTCCGATATTCCGTAAGCTCGTATTTTTTTCATTAAACGTAAGTGCGGAACCGTATCAAATGCCTTCCTGAAGTCCAGGAATACGGCATCAATCTGCTCGCCAGTGTCTACGGCACTGTGAATTTCTTGGGCAAATAGGGCGAGCTGAGTTTCACATGATCTCTGTTTGCGGAATCCATGTTGGTTATGATGAAGGAGATTTGTATTATCTAAGAACGTCATAATACGAGAACACAAAACATGTTCCATTATTCTACAACAGATTGACGTAAGCGAAATAGGCCTATAATTATTCGCATCTGATTTATGACCCTTCTTGAAAATGGGAACGACCTGCGCTTTCTTCCAGTCGCTAGGTACTTTACGTTCTTCCAGCGATCTACGATAAATTGCTGATAGAAAGGGGGCAAGTTCTTTAGCATAATCACTGTAGAATCTTAAGGGTATCTCGTCTGGTCCGGATGCTTTTCCGCTACTAAGTGATAGCAGTTGTTTTTCAATTCCGATATCGTTTATTTCAATATTTTCCATTTTGGCGTCCGTGCGACGGCTGAAGTCAGGGACCGTGTTACGATTTTCCGCAGTGAAACAGTTTCGGAACACTGAATTCAGTATTTCTGCCTTTCTTCGGTCGTCCTCTGTTTCGGTGCCATCGTGGTCAACGAGTGACTGAATAGGGGATTTAGATCCTCTTACCGATTTTACATATGACCAAAACTTTTTAGGGTTCTTGTTTAGATTGTTTGCCAATGTTTTATGTTCGAATTCGTTGAATGCTTCTCTCATTGCTCTCTTTACGCTCTTTTTCGCTTCGTTCAGCTTTTCCTTATCAGCTATGATTCGACTACTCTTAAACCTATGATGAAGCTTTCTTTGTTTCCGTAGTACCTTTCGTACATGATTGTTATACCACGGTGGATCTTTTCCCTCGCTTTGGACCTTAGTCGGTACGAACTTATCTAGGGCGTACTGGACGATGTTTCTGAATTTTTTCCATTTTTGTTCCACATCCTCTTCCTCAGAAATGAACGTTTGATGGTGGTCACTCAGATATTCTGCGATTTGTGCCCTATCACTCTTGTTAAGCAAATATATTTTCCTTCCTTTCTTGGCATTTCTTATTACACTTGTAGTCATTGATGCAACCACTGACTTATGATCACTGATACCCTCTTCTACATTCACGGAGTCGAAAAGTTCCGGTCTATTTGTTGCTATGAGGTCTAAAACGTTAGCTTCACGAGTTGGTTCTCTAACTATCTGCTCGAAGTAATTCTCGGACAAGGCAGTCAGGATAATGTCACAAGAGTCTCTGTCCCTGGCTCCAGTTCTGATTGTGTGACTATCCCATTCTATACCTGGTAGATTGAAGTCTCCCCCTATTACAATAGTATGATCACGAAACTTCTTCACGACGTTCTGCAGGTTCTCTCTGAGGCGCTCAACTACTACGGTTGCTGATGCAGGTGGTCTATAGAAGCATCCGACTATCATATCTGACCCACCTTTGATACTTAGCTTAACCCAGATTATTTCACATTCGCATTCGCTAATAACTTCACTGGATATTATTGAATTCTTTACTGCTATAAATACTCCTCCACCATTGGCGTTTATCCTATCCTTGCGGTATATATTCCATTCTGTGTCTAGGATTTCGTTACTGTTCACTTCCGGTTTTAACCAACTTTCCGTTCCTAATACTATATGCGCACTATTTCCTTCAATAAGAGATACTAATTCAGGAACCTTGCCCTGGATACTCCTGCAGTTTACCAATATTACGTTAACTTTTCCTGTTTTTGGTCTCTGAGGACGGACGTTCTTTATCAACGATGATAATGTCCTCTCTGGTAAGCCGTCAGGTATTTTATCGTTTCGCCCAAGGGGGGGTCCCTCTAACCTAAAAAACCCCCGTGTGCACGCCACACGTACTGTGCTACCCTAGTAGCTGCTTCCGGTGTGTAGTGCACGCCTGACCTGTCTAGGGGGGCCCTACAGTTCTCCACCCAATAACGGAGGTCGATGAATTTGCAACCATTATAGCCGCAGAGTCGTCTGAGCCTCTGGTTTAGACCCTCCACACGGCTCCAAACCAGAGGACCGCGATCGACTCTGGGCACTATGCTGCAGATATTAAGCTCAGCTTGCACTCCGCGTGCGATGCTGGTTGTCTTCACCAAATCAGCCAGCCGCCGGAAGGAACCAAGGATGGCCTCAGAACCCAAGCGGCAGGCGTCATTCGTTCCGACATGTGCTACTATCTGCAGCCGGTCACACCCAGTGCGTTCAATAGCTGCCGGAAGGGCCTCCTCCACATTACGGACGAGACCCCCCGGCAAGCACACCGAGTGCACACTGGCATTCTTCCCCGACCTACCCGCTATTTTCCTGAGGGGCTCCATAACCCGCCTAACGTTGGAGCTCCCTATAACTAATAGGCCCGCCCTCTGTGACTGTCGGGACCTTGCCGGAGAATCGGCCACTGGCCCAACAGGCGAGGCATCCTGTGGTGGCTCGGAAACGATGTCATCACCACTAGGAAGCACCCCGTACCTGTTGGAAAGGGGTAAGGCAGCTGCCACGCGGCCAGATCCCACCTTCGCCTTTCGGCCAGGCACGCGAGAGCCCACCACTGTCCGCCATTCAACCTGGAGTGATGGCTGACCGGTAAGATGCTCACTGCCGGAAGACGCAGCGACATCAGGGGTTCCATGTGATTCCAAGGCCACCGGAGTAGGCATAGGTCTCACCACAGTTGCCCCAACGCCACTACGAGCCGACGCCTGCGCCTCGAGCTCGATGAGCCTAACAGACAAAGCCTCCACCTGCCCCCGAAGAGTGGCCAATTCTCCTTGCGTCCGCTCACAACAACCACAGTCCCTACACATGACTATGTTTACCCTACCCTATACGGTGACAAATTCCCAAGATAATCTTCTGATGAGCTACTCTGATAATCAAGAAACACTCACTGAAATACGAGACGCGAAAACTACGCTAGGTTTTCCCAGAAAAACTATTTAAAAGCTAAGCGCAGCAAATAAGTACAAAAACGCTTTATACAAACAGTACTGTGCTGCTGCTGGTGCTCTCGCTCTCGCTGTCACAAGACAACTGCTGATTCAAGTGACTAGTGGCTAACGGCCGCGAAACAAACAAATGACGGTTTTAGGGCGCTTTCTGTTCTAAACGATCAAGAAAACACTAAGAAATCTAACACGAAAACTACGTAAAGTTTTATCAAGAACTGTTAGTTACTATGCAGAGCAGATAAACACAAATAGAATCCCTTCCTTAGTGGAAGGTCGTAAACAAAATGCAAAATAAACGCTTTATACAAACAGTACTGTGCTGCTGCTGGTGCTCTCGCTCTCGCTGTCACAAGACAACTGCTGATTCAAGTGACTAGTGGCTAACGGCCGCGAAACAAACAAATGACGGTTTTAGGGCGCTTTCTGTTCTAAACGATCAAGAAAATACTAAGAAATCTAACACGAAAACTACGTAAAGTTTTATCAAGAACTGTTAGTTACTATGCAGAGCAGATAAACACAAATAGAATCCCTTCCTTAGTGGAAGGTCGTAAACAAAATGCAAAATAAACGCTTTATACAAACAGTACTGTGCTGCTGCTGGTGCTCTCGCTCTCGCTGTCACAAGACAACATCATCATTCCTATCCCATTCTACCTCGAAATCTGAAACATTACTGATCGCATTTTCACCTACATTGAGCAACTCTTCAAAATATTCCCTCCATCTTCCCAAGGCATCCACAGGATTCACCAGCAGTTTTCCTGACCTGTCCAAAATACTTGTAATTTCCTTCTTACCTCCCTTTCGGAGACTGCTAATTACACTCCAGAATGGTTTTCCAGCCGCTTGACCCATAGTCTCCAACCTGTTTCCAAAGTCTTCCCACGATTTCTTCTTCGATGCTGCAATTATCTGTTTGGCTTTGTTTCTTTCTTCAACATAACTTTCTCTGTCTACCTGGGTTCTGGTATGTAGCCATTTTTGATACGCCTTCTTTTTCCTTTTACAGGCTGCCTTGACTGTATCATTCCACCAGGCTGTTTGCTTCTTCCTACTTTTACACACTACTGTTCCAAGACATTCTTTAGCCACTTCTAGTACTGTGTCCCTGTACCTTGTCCATTCCTTTTCCAATGACTATAATTGGCTACATTCAACTAACTGGTACCTTTCTGAGATCGCTTTTATGTACTTGTGCCTGATTTCCTTATCCTGAAGTTTCTCCACTCTTATCCTCCTACATATGGACCTGACCTCCTGAACTTTCGGCCTCACAATCCCAATTTCACTGCAGATTAAATAATGATCAGAGTCATCAAAGAATCCCCTGAATACACGTGTGTCCCTCACAGCCTTCCTGAATTCCTGATCTGTTATTATATTGTCAATGACAGATCTGGTTCCCCTGCCTTCCCAAGTATACCGGTGAATGTTCTTATGTTTAAAAAAGGGGTTTGTGATTACTAAGCCCATACTGGCACAGAAATCCAAGAGTTGTTTCCCGTTCCTGTTGGACTCCATATCCTCTCCAAATTTACCCATAACCTTTTCATACCCTTCTGTTCGATTTCCAATCCTGGCGTTAAAATCACCCGTGAGCAGAACACTGTCCTTGTCCTTTACTCTAACAACTACATCACTGAGTGCCTCATAAAAACTATCCATCTTATCTTGATCTGTCCCTTCACAATGCGAATATGCTGACACAATCCAAATTTTCTTGCTAGACACTGTCAAATCTATCCACATCAGTCGTTCGTTTACATACCTTATTGCAACTACGCTGGGTTCCATTTCTTTCCTGATGTAAAGCGCTACACCCCATTGTGCTATTCCTGCTTCGACTACTGACAGGTAGACCTTGTATTCTCCCATTTCCTCTTCTTTCTCACCCCTTACCCGAATGTCACTAACAGCTAAAACGTCCAGCCCCATCTTACTTGCAGCCTCTGCCAGCTCTACCTTCTTCCCAGAGTAGCCCCCATTGATATTAATAGCTCCCCATCTCATTACCATTTGTTTGCCAAGTCGTATCTTACGAGTCCCTGGTTTGTCAGTTAGAGGTGGGACTCCGTCACCTCCAAAGGTCCGAGGCATTTTGCTCTGATTGTTGCCAGCATCATATTTAAAGTACCAGGGAAGCAGGTTGCTAGCCTTACTTGCCCCGAGTCCCATTGGGTTTTACCCCTAACAGCTGAGGGACTAACCGGTGGATTTGGTAGTCTTTGCCGTATGAGCACAAAGGTGACCACGACTCAGAATATGTCCGAGATGCCTAGCCTTATTCCGAAGTAATTGGTATCCCGACTGTCGGGACCACTTACTTGGCCACTCATCGTTGCCCGTGGTTCATGAACTAGGACATGACTACAGGAACCCACACCATGAACCATACTCACCACATTCGTATTTTCGTGGAAGGATTTACTCTAAAACTACAGTAAGCCGAACGGTGGTTTATGTCGGTGAATGAAGCCGATAGGTATGAAAATCAGTGTATGAATATTTGGGAGGAACATGTACTATAAGAACGGAATGTACAGTGAAAAGTAATTCTCATTTTTGCGATCTCAGTCTTTCTCGGCATGATCGATGATCGGTTAATGGTGTGCTTCCGGGAAACAGACCAGAACTGTTGTTTCCACGACCTTCCCAGTCGTCGTCTTCAGGTGATGTGTGTTCTGCTGTTGTTTGTACTTCCTGCCTGCATTCGAAACAGATTGTCCATTCAGCGAATTCTCATAGTAGCAGAACACACACCTGATGAAGAAGACGACTAGGTGGGTCGTCGAAATACTGTGTATGGAATGGAAACAACAGTCCGGCTGCACTCCCTGGAAGCAAACCAGTTGTTCTTATTTTACTTTTCATTATTATTGAATGTAATAACTGTGTTCAACAGCTGCGGCTCTTGTATGTTGTCTGACTAATAAGAGACAAAAATTCTCCGCTACTTTTTATTTCTAAAGAAAAAATATTAAAGTTTCTCTTGTAGAAAGTAATACACTGAAGTGACAAGAAACATGGGATATCGATTTATGAGGTATAAAAGGGCAGTACAGTGGCGGGGCTATCATTTGTACCGAGGTGCCTCAAGTAAAAAGGTTTCCGACGTGAGTGTGGCTGCATGAGGGGAGTTAATGGACTTTGAAAGCAGAATAATAATTAGAGCTAGACTCATGGGACAGTGCCTTTTGGAAATCGTTAGGGAATTCAATATTCCGCCATTCACAGTGTCAAGGATGTGCCAAGAATACTAAATTTCAGGCATTAAATCTCACCGCGGACAACACCGTCGGCCTTCACTTAACGACCGAGAGCATCGATGTTTGGGTACAGTTGTCAGTATTCATAGACAGGCAGCACTGCATCAAATAACCGCAGAAATCAACGTGAGACGTGCGACGAATAAGTGGCATTTCGGTGTATTTACGGTGATACTTCAACTTCTGACACTGTTGATGCACCCCATACACGCTACCAGTGATGGTAACAAACTGTAAACGAACAACAGTAACGGACTTTGGTAGCCTTTCCACCCGTCTCAGAGAACTGCAATTCCGATCATTTGCATACCCGTCGATGGCGTGTACTTTTACGGAGTTACATTGACATCTCCAGGGACCTTTACTCTTTTTGTCAAGTAGTGTACATGATAACAAGAGACTGTAGTGATACACTGGAAACAATTGTATTATCTACAGTAGAAAGCAGCCATGTTGCTCATAGTGTCAACCGCAAGTTGAACGACGTTTTAAACCTGATATTAAATAGTTGAGGTTTGGGATGATATTTAACTTAATTTCCAAATTTGGATAATTTTCGTTAGATACTTCTGGGTGTAACAATGTTTGTTGAAACATATATCTTTCGAGCTGCTGTAAGCTACAAAACTGATGATTGAGGAGTTGTGGTACGACGTGCATACAGACACTTATATAATTGCATGGGAGCTTTATAAACATCTATCTCTGTACACACTAAAACCGTGAACAAGTTTAAAAAATGAAAGCAAATTCCTAGTTACAGACATCGAAAAGCTAACAGATCGAGGTAAAAATTAATCACAGTACGCTCAGCACACAGCTTTGACTGGAACATACAACTGGAAAAGGCACGAAACTGCAGAACTTTATTTAGAAGAAGCAACGAAACCTAAAAGAGGTTAAAAATTGCATTATGAAACACACAGTCTCCGCCTTGTAGAGGCCTTCGATGTACTCTTTCCACCTATTCGACCTCTCCTCTGAATTTAACAGTGGAATTCCCATTGAACTCTTAATATTACCTCCCTTGCTTCTGAGTTATAGACTCCTAGCTTGGGTGTCCGGCTTCGCTCAGAGAGTTGATACGAGATTTTGTGGCAGCTGGAATAAAAGGATAAATTTTTAAGTATAAGATGTACAAAAATTTTATTGAAATCATATTCTAAATATTTACAATATTTGTTTATAAACAACGGTTTTCATTTCCGTATTCGGGGTGTACATGCGTAAATTTTTCGAATTTCCTACTCAAGAGGAAGCTACACTTAGTTGACCGTGAGAGAAGCAGGAGGCACTGGGCTTGTTGCCTCAATATGCTACTGTTCGTCCACGCGCTTTGTTAACTGTAAAACTGTTGGCTAATTTGATTGGGAATTGCACTCTTTTAAACTGGATTCACAGTTCAGTAGAGATCAGTGGTATTCTAGGGATAAACACCGTGTGTCCTTCGTATTTTCCAATCATAGCCTCGGCTTCGATGATGTTATTCGATAGCCGTTTGACAGTCATCCTTGTAGCATTGATGATTGGAGTTCCAATTTTAAGTCGAACGCAGTGTAATAGCATTCCTGGTACTTGCAAAGACTTTAGAAATTGTGTAGGGAAGTTCACACTCTCTTCAACGTTTATCATCGTGCCGATCGATTTGTATATTCTCTCTTCTCCTTGAATTTTCTTTTATATAGTCGACAACATTATTTTTAGTTATCAAAATTGCCCTTTCAAATAGTGAGTCCGGATTGGTATAGTTGTGACAGTGAATAAATTTGATCGAAGAGTTCGTTTCCAGCAGTGGCTGTGTTGCGGTAATCACTGTTGAGTTTAATGGAGCCGATTGTCTGGTCAGTAGGATATGTGCCCTCGCCCATTTGTAAAGGCTGTTGAGAAAAACCTGCTGTGTTGTCTTTCGATCATTCAACTCCCCTTTTTTGTTTGTCGCAGTACTTGTATTTGTGGTCAAAGACGTGATTCTTTTTAAGCATGCACTGATCTCGTCTGCTGGTTTTGACTTGGGGATAATTAGAAGTCTCTGTCGAAAATCTCCAGAGAGCATGGGTACAGCTCCGACCATCAGTTCAGAGCTTCCAAGGAAGTCTTCTAATATTCTTTCCATGGTTTCGAGTGATTTGTTATGTTTCATTGTGCATTCGTCCAAGATAATTTTAGCTTGCTATAGAAGTTCACCCCGTCCAGATGCTCCTGAGATTTTCCAAATCGGGAACTGTTCTTCGGGTATATTCAACGGTAGTCGTAGGGCGGTCTAGGCAGTTCGTCTTCCTTCCGAAACTGTGTCTCCAATGCTGGATGATGCCAGTGCAAGTGCGATATGTTTTTTAGCACGTTTGTCATTCAGAAACAGGTTTTTAGAAACGTTTTGCCGGTGCCGCCTGGAGCGGCCAAATAAATAATTTCGCTAGTGTTGTTGTCGATCCGGTTTATGATAATGTTGGAAATTTTCTTTTGATTTTCATTGAAGAATGATTTGTTGTGAGCAATGTACTGAAGCAGTTCGTTGATGTTGTAGCGTCTTTCCTTTGTGATTTCGAAATTCAGCACACCGATAACATCTTCTCGTAGTGCCTGCATCCCAAGTTGTACTGAGGACTGGTGGTTATTTGCTAAGCATTTATCTTCTAGGCGAATGAGTGTCACTGAAGATGTCATCGTTGAATTCGATGGTCAGTTCAGGATGAGGTTGTCGGATCTGGCTCGGTAGGTCATAACTAATGCTCTCTTTGAAGGAGTCCCAAAGCTGTTTTGGATTGCATGGGTTACACGTTCGAATTATGGCGAATAAGAAGTCTCTCCTTTGTTCAGCCGAGGCTGTGAGTGAGGCTTCTTGTGGTGTTAATTCCCAGTGGTTGTCGTTTATCAGTAGTCCTAAGCGATGGCAAAGGTCTTCAGATCTGTGAAATTTGTTGGTCCTCGTGTTTCGTGTAGCAACATTCGGAGATACAAACATTCGGCGTTGTTCGCAACTACGGTCTAAACTCGGCCTAATGCGCCAGTTTCCATTATTCCTCGATGATCTTCTACTGGAATTCCTTATTTCCATTGTTGAAAGATTCTTGTTGTGGTCCAGGTATGATAGGTAAGGACGTCGACATATAGTAATATTGCGGAATGCTCTCGAATACTCGCGCCTGTTCTGGAATGCTCTAGAGTGCTCTCGAATGTCCGCGAATGTTCTATAAATTTCCAGAGGGCGAAACTTCCCAGCCTTTATATCCCTTCAGGTAAAAAGGGGAACCTTCTTGATGGATTGGGGATGGAGGCCTATCACACCATATAACCCCCTTGATCATGCAGGTACTAGTTTCTGAGTTTTAGCGGCACCCACATTGTACACTTTTATAATTAATATTGATTAAGCAGCTAATAATGGCTCTCTGTGCGTAACACATATTTTCGGTCAACGTCAGAGAAGATTCTGTGTGCATGTTATTATCTGGTGAACTGAGTAAGTCAAAGGCCATACGACGGAGACCTTAGGGCATCGCAGAGTTATATACTATTGATTGTTTACTGTCAGTACACCTTAGGTACGAACGCTGCACGTAGTTCAACAACTGAATGCTCACATTACGATTTACATTATTATTAGTTGAATAACAGAGTAATAGTGTTATATTTTCGCTGTATAACATCGATAAAGCGTTGTGAAATATACTTATGTAATAAGTACAAATGAAACAGCCTTTCAAGTTTGACGATGGTACAACCTGTGTCGAAGTCTTTAGTGATACTTTGTAACATCGTCTATATATACGAGGGGCATTCAGGTTCTAAGGCCTCCGATTTTTTTTCTCCGGACTGGAAAGAGATAGAACCATGTGCATTGTTTTAAAATGAGGCCGCGTTCATTGTCAATACGTCCCAGAGATAGCAGTACCGTACGGCAGATGGAATTTTACCGCCAGCGGCGAGAATGAGAACTGTTTTAAATACTTAAAATTGCGACGTTTTCCTTACTTGAACAGCGTGCAATCATTCGTTTTCTGAATTTCCGTGGTGTGAAACCAATTGAAATTCATCGACAGTTGAAGGAGACATGTGGTGATGGAGTTATGAATGTGTCGAAAGTGCGTTCGTGGGTGCGACAGTTTAATGTAGGCAGAACATCGTGTGACAACAAACCGAAACAAGCCGGTCTGACGACATGATCGAGAAAGTGGAGAGAATTGTTTTGGAGGATCGCCAAATGGCTGTTGAACAGATCGCCTCCAGAGTTGGCATTTCTGTGGGTTCTGTGCACACAATCCTGCATGACGACCTGAAAATGCGAAAAGTGTCATCCAGGTGGGTGCCACGAATGCTGACGGACGACCACACGGCTGCCCGTGTGGCATGTTGCAAAGCAATGTTGACACGCAACGACACCATGAATGGGACTTTCTTTTCGTCGGTTGTGCCAATGGATGAGACGTGGATGCCATTTTTCAATCCAGAAACAAAGCGCCAGTCAGCTCAATGGAAGCACACAGATTCACCGCCACCAAAAAATTTTCGGGTAACCGCCCGTGCTGAAAAAATGATGGTGTCCATGTTCTGGGACGGCGAGGGCGTAATCCTTACCCATTGCGTTCCAAAGGGCACTACGGTAACAGGTGCATCCTACGAAAATGTTTTGAAGAACACATTTCTTCCTGCACTGCAACAAAAACCGTCCGTGAAGGGCTGCGCGTGTGCTGTTTCACCAAGACAACGCACCCGCACATCGAGCTAACGTTACGCAACAGTTTCTTCGTGATAACAACTTTGAAGTGATTCCTCATGCTCCCTACTCACCTGACCTGGCTCCTAGTGACTTTTGGCTTTATCCAACAATGAAAGACACTCTCCATGGCCGCACATTCACCAGCCGTGCTGCTATTGCCTCAACGATTTTCCAGTGGTCAAAACAGACTCCTATAGAAGCCTTCGCCGCTGCCATGGAATCATGGCGTCAGCGTTGTGAAAAATGTGTACGTCTGCAGGGCGATTACGTCGAGAAGTAACGCCAGTTTCATAGATTTCGGGTGAGTAGTTAATTAGAAAAAAAATCGGAGGCCTTAGAACTTGAGTGCACCTCGTATAGGGTGTAATAGGGGTAAGTGCAAATATTTCTACTGATGTCTGAGGACGGTGTTACTAAATAGCATTATACCGAAATTTACATCATTTGACGACTAATAATTGCTGCTATTAGAGGTTTTTTCTTCAATTTTGGTTAATATATCCTTAGTACATGAGGCAAGGGCGTCAAATTAATGTTTATTTTCCAGTGTGTAAAAGGTCAGGTGCGAACTGGTACACCTGCCTAATATCGTGTAGTGCCCCCGCGAGCACGCAGAAGTGCCGTAACGCAACGTGGCATAGACTCGATTAACTTCTGAAGTAGTGCTGGAGGGAACTGATAACATGAATGCTGCAGGGCTGTCGATAAATCCGTAAGAGTACGAGGGGATGGAGATCTCTTCTGAACAGCACGTTGCAAGGCGTTCCCAAATATACTCAATAATGTTCACATCTGGGGAGTTTGGTGGCCAGCTGAAGTGTTTAAACTCAGAAGAGTGTTCCTGGAGCCACAATGTAGCAATACTGAATGTGTGGGGCGTCGCATTCTCGTGCTGGAAATTACCAAATGCGTCGGAATGCGCAAAGCACATGAATGGATGCAGGTGGTCAGACAATGTCACCTCTCAGAGTCTTATCTAGACGTAGCAGGGTTCCCATACCACCCCAACTTGCCACGCCCCACACCATTACAGAGCATCCACCAGCTTGAGCAGACCCCTCCTGACATGCAGGGTCCATAGAATCATGAGGTTGTCTCCATGCCAGCACACGTCCATACGCTATACAATTTGAAATGCGACTCGTCCGACCAGGCAACATGTTTCCAGTCATCAACAGTCCAATGTCGGTGTTGACGTCCCCAGGCGATGGGTGAAGTTTTGTGTCGTGCAGTCATCAAGGGTACACGAGTGGGCTATCTGTTCCGAGGGCCCATATCAATTATGTTTCGTTGAATCGTTCGGACGCTGACACTTGTTGATGGCGAAGCACTGAAATCTGCAACAAATTTGCGGAAGGTTGCACTTCTGTCACGTTGAACGATTATATTCAGTCGTCTTTGGTTCCGCTCTTGCTCGGAGATTTAATGTTTTACGCTATTGACGGTGCACTCGTGAAATGGTCGTGCGGGAAAAATCCCCACTTCATCGCTACCTCGGATACGCTGTCTCCCATCGCTCGTGCGCCGCCTGTAACACCACGTTCAAACTCACGTAAATCCTGATAACCCGCAGTGTAGCAACAGTAACCGATCTAACAACTGCGCCAGACACTTGATGTCTTATGTAGGCGTGGCCGACCGCAGCGCCATATTCTGTCTGTTTACATATCTCTGTATTTGAATATGCATGCCTATACCCGATTCTTTCGCGCTTCAGTGTATAATGAGATGTGTAGTCTACTTACGGCAGTGGTGCAGTGCCGACCAAGCAGGAAACAGCAGGTAGTTAATCATGTGACGTGTCTGTGGGAAGATTATTAGACCCTGAGACAAGACTTACCAACACACTGCTGTGTGCATATACTAATATACGATTAGTTGCACTTATACCAGTTCACAGAGAGCCAATATTGGTTATGGAACAGTTTACAGCTTTTAACTGCTATTCCAACTATGTTAATGCATAGCTGGCATGGTTTTGTAAGTACTCTCTTATATCAATATGTGTTGTGATACATGTAGTGTCTCAAATGGTTCAAATGGCTCTGAGCACTATGGGACTTAACTGCTGTGGTCATCAGTCCTCTAGAACTTAGAACTACTTAAACCTAACTAACCTAAGGATATCACACACATCCATGCCCGAGGCAGGATTCGAACTTGCGACCATAGCGGTCGCATGGGTCCAGACTGTAGCGCCTAGAACCGCTCGGCCACCCCGGCCGGCCGTAGTGTCTATTCACGTAATAACTGTATTATAATAGTACACACTAGTTATCGTTTTCTTACCTGTAGTACAGTACACACACTGATGCTCTGATCCTGTGAAGTTAAACCGTAATCGATCGTCATTAATAATAAAAAAACGATACAGCTGTGAATTCCAAAATGCAATTTTTAACCTACCTCAAAGCTGTACAACACCACCTAGATACAATAAAAGCTAAATAATTCTTCCATAAACGAAAAGGTGATGCAGGATGTATTTACCCACAACTGACATAAATGCTTTTCAGCAACATTAAGGATGGTGACAGAAGCGAACTTAACGATCAGGACGAATAAATCCTTCAACGATATGACTCATTGTTTTTTAGAAAACAAGTTTTGACACTCTCTCCTTTTTGGCCTGCACCAAGCCTTTTTCTGTTTCTTCGGACTTTCCCGTGTTCCGCGCCACCCAGTACATAAAGCAGCAGGCAGAGCCGCCGTGGCCCGCTGTCGCCCCTCACTCACGGTGCCAGCCACTAGTGCGCCGCCCTGTTTCCAGAGGACAGCGTTCTGCTCTTCGCACTCGGCCTCCGCACGGGGCCGTTACACGCGGGCGCCCCCGTAACTGGGCGCGGTGGCTGCCCGACTCCGCAAGCTAATGGCTGCCCAGAGATCTCCGCACTGCGTTTCCATGAGAGCCCAAGCCGTGTGGAGGGCGTTACGGTCACTGACCTGTTGATAGCCGACGTTCACAGGTTGTCTGGTGTACAACATTTATTGCCTGCTTGATGAAGAAGATATTTAATTACTCGAGTCAGAAACTGTGCATAACTCTACACTACTTGACAGTACAAGGGAAACCCCTATAACAACAATTTACATAATTTAAATTTTATAAATGACAATTTTACTTTTCTGGATTCAGACAGATATCTTCTTCTCTTGCTTGTGCCTTTGACCCACACGATCACAGGGTCAGCAGGGCTATGAGCGGATTTGGCGTGGTTATTTCAAAGGGTGGCCGGATGACCTTCCTGACACCACCCCGGAATCATGATGATGAGGATGATTAACATGCTTCAAATGGCTCTGAGCACTATGGGAATTAACTGCTGAGGTCATCAGTCCCCTATAACTTCGAACTACTTAAACGTAACTAACCTAAGGACATCACACACATCCATGCCCGAGGCAGGATTCGAACCTGCGACCGTAGTGGTCGCGCGGTTACAGACTGTAGCGCCTAGAACCGCTCGGCCACTAGGCGATGAGGATGATGATGAACTGATGAGGACAACACAAACACCCAATTCCTGGGAAGTTACACGAACGGCAAGGGTCGACGGAACTCCACCGCTCTAGTGTCTGAAGATGACTCTTTGATAGAGCCGAAACCGGTCACTCACTCAAATAAAAAAATATTTTAACAAGACTGCGATCAAGACTGTTTTAAATCTTTATTTTAATTTGTAAAATTAATAAAAAAGCTGCTTGCAAATAGCATTATTTTCGATCTCCTCTCCCCTCTTTTTCGGTTAAGATAATTGGGTAATGATGGTTCACTTCCATTTTGGATCCTCGAAGGATCTTCTTTTATGGGACGTTGTAGAGACATATTGAGCTATCTAGTTGCTCTGCCACTCTCTGGTTCCTTTTTGTTGAAACCTTTGCTGTATTCATCTTATGTCTTACTTGGTAACTTCATTTCTTTCGAAGAGATATTTACAACCAGACATCTTTGGGAAGTCCAACATTTAAGAATGTAGAAGTAGTAAACGCTCACAGGGGTTGGGGAGACTACATCACTGGTCTTGAAAAGTAGGCGGAAGTCGGTACATGCAGATAAATAAAACGGACAGTAGGCACGACGAGCTAACTTGAAAGATCAAATAGCGTATATAAAAAGGCACGATTAAACGAAAGATTGCTAGAAAACTTCATTTCTTACCAACACACCCTCCCCCGGTGGTTGCTTAAAATCCAGTGTAAAATTCGAGCGAAACTGAAACTGGAAGCAATTTGGAAACAGTAGGAGTGTAGTGCACTGCACAACTACGTGCGATCGGTTGTACTCCTTGCTGCTCCCTGCAAGGTATACTACATTTAACACAAATTTTCTTTGGTTTTGCTACGCACCACACTCTTCCTTTGTTGCTAGACTGCTACAAGTTTCAGTTTTGCAGGAATTGTCCCTTAAATTGGTCGGGATACGCCACTGTGTGCAGGAGGGCACAGGTCGTATTACCAGTTTGTTGAGGTTGTAACAGTGTCAACACAATTTTCATTGCATGACGTTACTCTAATAACACTTCTCAATTCTTCCCTTTCTGTTTTGGAAACTTTTCTCTTCCTCTGATTAGGAAGTCTCTTCCTTTTCTGGGAGGGAAAGTCGGCCTTGCTCTCATTTTGATCATTTGCAACTACTATGACGGTTTCGGCTTCTTGCAGAATTCCTACTATTTCGATTACTGCCACTTCGTTTGTACCATCTTCTACATTTAACTCGTCCAAAAAAATCACACATTTTCTTCAAGACACGCAAATACGTCAGGAAACACCCTAGTGATCAGCTGAATTGTGCTTACCGGCGTACATTTGTACATCGGCAGCGAGGAGTTCATTGCTGCGTACGCGTTCGCTACAGCGCAGACAGCCTAGTTCTGGATAAGAAAAATATCACTCCTAATTGAAAGGTAAATCTGAATGTCTAGACTGATAAGTCTGATGTCAGTCGGCGTGCTTTGCGTGTGGACGTGGCACGGCGACCGCCATGCCTCTTGAACTTGACGTGTTTTGTAAATGTTGCACATTTAGCGGGCGTTACACCCGAAGACCACGTGCAGTTCCCGGATTTTTCAGTCGAACATGATTCTCTACTGCCATTTTCAACGGTTTATAGTGACTTTTGCACCCTGAAACCTATTCCATCGCGTAGGCGTTAAAAAATCTGTATGACAGTGCCCCCAACTCAAAATCGGCAAAAAATGCGTTTAGCGGCTCTCGCACCTGGGCTACTCATGTTAGAATGCTGTTGCAGCCTCCTTTTGAATAGAGAGAAATTATATTGACGTTCCACGGGTTTTAATTCTGGAACCACTCCTTCTCGTTTGTAAATGGTCTTCTATCTTACTCTCATAAATCAGAGGTAGCACTATTTACCGAATGTTTATCATAAACAAACCCAACAAAATTTTCAGGAAAAGAGGAATAATTATTCATATATTCAGTAATATTTATTGACTGTTTCTCGGCAAACTTACATCTACATCTAAATCCATACTCCGCAAGCCACCTGACGGTGTGTGGCGGAGGGTACTTTGAGTACCTCTATCGGTACGCTTAACTTCTGAAATGTAAGACTGGTTCAGGTGCAGTTGCTCATTTTGGTGATGAAAGCAATAGAAAAACAGCTTCTTTTTCCAGCTTCCGTTCACTGATATCATACGAAACAATTTTGTGGCACAACTTCTCTGAAAGAAGTAAAAAATGTGCTGCCCAGAAAAGCCTAATGCACTTATTCGAACTTCGTGTGGACAACTGTATAAAAAAATTATGCTTAACAGCAACGCCCTCCTGTAGAGTTTATTGGGAGAGCAAAAACAGGATACCTTTATTGTGAATGAAAAGTGTCAATAAATAATGAAGATTTTAAAACTGAACTAAAATCGTTTGTACTTGACTAGCTCCTAGCTAATGCCTCAAAACCAGAGGCATTACTGAGCTTCCTGTCAGACAAAAAGAAGCAGTTAGTGATTTGTGGTGATTTTAATGTAGATTTCTTAAAAGATACGGATAGGGAAAATAATCTAGAATCTTTGTTTGGTTTTTTCAGTCTAGTATCTGTTGTAAGTTTTCCGTCTCGTGTACAGCAGGATAGTAGGTCACATAGATAACATTTCCATAGACAGTGCTCAGGCGGATACAATAAATGTGTACCCAGTTGTTAATTGGCTATCTGGTCATGATGCACAGTTAATGGAATTAACACATATAGCACCTTACAGGCTTCAGGCAGGTTCATACAAGGCAGGGAGGCTTATTGATGTGAACAAGCTACGGAGTTTTAAGAGCAGCCTGGTAGAGGTAGTATAGGATGAAGATGAGACAGAAAATGATGGTGATGCCAAATTCAATTTATTCCACCGTAAATTTGCTGCAATATTTGAGAGTTGCTTTCCTGAAACGTTATTCAAAAAAATCCATCACGAAGTCAAGTAAGCCATGGATTACTAAGGGAATCAAGATATTGTGTAAGAGGAAGAGGGAAATATATGGACAGGCAAGATAAGTCAGGATCCGACGTTACTTTCTTACTACAAAAGATACAGTAATATTTTAAGGAAATTGATTAAGAAGTCGAGAAGCTTATGTGTTCTGACAGAAATTAATAATGCGGATAATAAAATAAAAATTATATGGAATATTGTCAAATGGGACATGGGGCACTCTGACAGTGCACAGTATACCATAGCAATAAAGCTAAATGATGGTATTGTGAGTGACAATTCACAAGTTGCAATTATTTTTAACAATCACTTTCTGAATGCAGCAGCAAAAATAGTATTAAAATGTTCAGTTGAAGAAGCGACAAAATATGTTGAAAAAGTCATTCCCCAGGACTTTAGGTCTTTAGAAATAGCACCAACATCCCCCACTGAAATTAAGGGAATTATAAATATACTTAAAACCAGGGCTCATGTGGTGTTGATGGAGTCTCTAACAGAATTTTGAAGTGTTGTTCTAATTTAATAGATGGAGTCCTTAGTGATATATGTAATGCTTTATTGGCACACGGATTTTTTCCAGACAGATTGAAATATGCAATTGTCAAACCTATTCATAAGAAAGGGAACAAGTGTGACTTAAATAATTATAGACCAATCTCATTCCTCACTTTTTTTTAAAAATATTCGAAAAAGTTATGTATTCAAGAGTAATCACACATTTAAGTGAAAATAACTTACTCGGCAAGTCACAGTTCGTGTTCCGCAAGGGTTACTCGACTGAGAATGCTATCTAGAAATTTACCCATCGAATAGTACAAGCCCTAAATAACAAATTGTCACCAGTTGGTATTTTTTGTGATCTTTCGAAGGCATTTAACTGTGTGGATCATGTCACATTCTTAGATTTTCTGTTTCCGACTGTCCTTCCGGCCTAGCTACAATGCCGGCCAGCCGCCACTCTATTGTGCTTCAGCGCTCAGGTGCCCCGACTGTCTGGCTAGGGCTACTTCCTCTGTTAAGCAGGTTCAACACACCTGTGCGGCCTTTTCCTCCCAAGGCCTGAGGTACGCCTGCCGTTTCATTTCCACTGGCGTTCCAATCTCTACCAGTATAGGCAATCATTTATTACGCCGTTTTGATAATAACGACACTCCATCACTTTTCATGCAATAAGCGTAACAACTATTTACAAGGTGTACGTGACAATGTGAGTCTTCTTTAAATACTCATATATACGATGTACAATCTATCAAACAATACCTAATTCCGGTTGTAAATCACGGCAAAGTGTGTAGATGAGTGCTTGTAAGGTGCGAAATTATGGCCACCTTGTAACTGAAAACGATGCTTGCAGCCCTACCTCTGTCAGAGTTAGATATATCAAAAAGAGATGAGACTTCCGCCACCAACCTGACACCGGTAACTTTCACAAACTTTCATACAAGGGGAATAAACCTCTTTGCCAACCTGAAAACTACAAGGGTTGTCCATTCTCTAAGACTACCGTACAGAAAAATGACACACATCCACATTCAATCACTCACGCATGTCAGAGAGTTTTGGAACAGGAGAATAAGGAATAAAGATATTATGGAATGATAGTCGAGAGTTGGGTTACAATAAAAACATGCGTTATAGACGCATTTGCAAGTCTGAAAAGTACCAACATAACAACAATATGGTGCTTGCATATCGTAAAAAATAGGCTACGGCTAGATTGAATCATTGCTCTGTCTTCTCTGGTACAAAGTTTAGCTATGAAAACACCCGAATTGTTCTGTAGGATGCAAAGTGCACTGGAAAGCAAATAAAATGATAATGAACAGGTACTATAGGACCCTTTCAATATACCAATTGAAAGAACATATAAATAGCATTACGAGATTATACTGTCACAATCCTGTTAATTGACGTCAATGTAAACGAAAACATGCACGTAAGTAAAGGCAACAGCCTCACATAAAAGCTTTTACAATGCCATATTAGTCGATACAGGATCATTGTCATCATGTAATACACTCCTGGAAATTGAAATAAGAACACCGCGAATTCATTGTCCCAGGAAGGGGAAACTTTATTGACACATTCCTGGGGTCAGATACATCACATGATCACACTGACAGAACCACAGGCACATAGACACAGGCAACAGAGCATGCACAATGTCGGCACTAGTACAGTGTATATCCACCTTTCGCAGCAATGCAGGCTGCTATTCTCCCATGGAGACGATCGTAGAGATGCTGGATGTAGTCCTGTGGAACGGCTTGCCATGCCATTTCCACCTGGCGCCTCAGTTGGACCAGCTCTCGTGCTGGACGTGCAGACCGCGTGAGACGACGCTTCATCCAGTCCCAAACATGCTCAATGGGGGACAGATCCGGAGATCTTGCTGGCCAGGGTAGTTGACTTACACCTTCTAGAGCACGTTGGGTGGCACGGGATACATGCGGACGTGCATTGTCCTGTTGGAACAGCAAGTTCCCTTGCCGGTCTAGGAATGGTAGAACGATGGGTTCGATGACGGTTTGGATGTACCGTGCACTATTCAGTGTCCCCTCGACGATCACCAGTGGTGTACGGCCAGTGTAGGAGATCGCTCCCCACACCATGATGCCGGGTGTTGGCCCTGTGTGCCTCGGTCGTATGCAGTCCTGATTGTGGCGCTCACCTGCACGGCGGCAAACACGCATACGACCATCATTGGCACCAAGGCAGAAGCGACTCTCATCGCTGAAGACGACACGTCTCCATTCGTCCCTCCATTCACGCCTGTCGCGACACCACTGGAGGCGGGCTGCACGATGTTGGGGCGTGAGCGGAAGACGGCCTAACGGTGTGCGGGACCGTAGTCCAGCTTCATGGAGACGGTTGCGAATGGTCCTCGCCGATACCCCAGGAGCAACAGTGTCCCTAATTTGCTGGGAAGTGGCGGTGCGGTCCCCTACGGCACTGCGTAGGATCCTACGGTCTTGGCGTGTATCCGTGCGTCGCTGCGGTCCGGTCCCAGGTCGACGGGCACGTGCACCTTCCGCCGACCACTGGCGACAACATCGATGTACTGTGGAGACCTCACGCCTCACGTGTTGAGCAATTCGGCGGTACGTCCACCCGGCCTCCCGCATGCCCACTATACGCCCTCGCTCAAAGTCCGTCAACTGCACATCCGGTTCACGTCCACGCTGTCGCGGCATTCTACCAGTGTTAAAGACTGCGATGGAGCTCCGTATGCCACGGCAAACTGGCTGACACTGACGGCGGCGGTGCACAAATGCTGCGCAGCTAGCGCCATTCGACGGCCAACACCGCGGTTCCTGGTGTGTCCGCTGTGCCGTGCGTGTGATCATTGCTTGTACAGCCCTCTCGCAGTGTCCGGAGCAAGTATGGTGGGTCTGACACACCGGTGTCAATGTGTTCTTTTTTCCATTTCCAGGAGTGTATATTCCATGAATTCGTCACTGGAAATAAAAGGAGGGCACACAGATTAACCATTAAAAAGGCATTTCCTAAAAACATAGATAAAATGCATTAAATAGTGTCACCTGTTTTCAAATGGTTAGTAAATTTCACCGGCATTCAAACTGTGTCAGACGGTGCACTCATTCATGCCACATCAACAGTCAGCATTAACGCTAGGGACGAAGACATGATACATACTGCTGACTGCACAGTAGATCACTGTTTACCACGTGGATCAAATACGATCAAGATATCTGCGTACACCAATAGGCCCAGTACGGTGTTAGTGACTGGTATTTTAGACTACATACGCAGTGTGTCATGTGTTGCAGTGAGTAAATGTGACAGTCACAATAGGCGACAATCTCTACGTCTCGTCTAATAGCAGCTTACGTGTGTTACAAGAACAGCTCCGGTGACAGAAACAAAAGGCATGTAACTAGCGACTTACGTACGCCAACACACACACACACACACACACACACACACACACACACACACACACAAACACACACGTGTGAAACAAGCTACAGCCACATGGAACATGAGCATTTCTTCCGTCGTACAATAACTTTTGAGGGACAAACCATACTTCAGCAAAAGTAAGTGGGGCAAAAATAAAGCAAATATGAATTATGAGGTGTTGTCTACCCCACACAATATGAAATACAACAAAGTAGTTTCCAGTAACTTTAGGGAAACTGTAACACAGTGAACCTACGGTAAGAAAAAATTCTTGAATTCTTGTGAAGGTTACACTTATGTAATAAGAAATAATGTTTGTGTTAGTCAGCTAGCTATGTAATGTCGACAACACGGTATCATACGAAAGGTATCTTACAAAACGTTTCTGGCATGCTGTTCATTTGAACACTGACGTAAAAGCCAAGACATCTTTCCGAAAGGTTTCGAGATTTCTCCTACTATGAGAACAAATTAGTATAGATACAGTGTTCATTTCGGTACTTCCATGATTGAGTAATTTTCTATAAAAATGTAATGATGGTGATTTATACTTCGTCAGATAATGTCATAAAGAAGACACATTTATGCCATTTCTAATGTGGTCACACGCCACTATGTGGCATTTACACAGGCAGTTTTAATTATACACGGTTTATGTATGTTATCGATGCATTTACATTTTTCTTACTTACATTACAGCAGCCTTTTAATATCAGCAGCTTCCCCTGGTGGATATTTCTTCCTTGTAATCCCTGTCACATGGCATCTGTTAGTGTACTGCCTTCTATTATATGCTCGCTTCCCTATTTACAGTTGACGTGTGTGACTGGCGATGATCTTCCCGTTCATATGTGGAGAATACTTACCCAAAGTGTTACAAAGTGAATATAAAAGTCTCACTAACGGAGTCAACTACATACATTTGTTCTGATGCTACGTATTCAGAATAACATATTAATGTCACTTAAGCTCTCGCTATGCACATGTTAGTAAAATTTTTGTACTTGGCACTCAGCGACCTCGTAAACTTGAGTGAGAATTGTAGCCCCAGCTTCTTCTTTTCGTGACGTTTTCATGCTCTTTATTGTTTACAGGGTGGTCCATTGTTCGTGACCGGGCCAAATATCTCATGAAATAAGCGTCAAACGAAAAAACTACAACGAACGAAAGTCGTCTAGCTTGAAGGGGGAAACCAGATGCTGCTATGGTTGGCCCGCTAGATGGCGCTCCCATAGGTCAAACGGATGTCAACTGCGTTTTTTAAATAGGAACCACCATTTTATTACATATTCGTGTAGTACGTAAAGAAATACGAATGTTTCAGTTGGACCACTTTTTTCGCTTTGTGATAGATGGCGCTGTAATAGTCACAAACACATGGCACACAATTTTAGACGAACAGTTGGTAACAGGTAGGTTTTTTAAATTAAAATACAGAAAGTAGGTACGTTTGAACATTTTATTTCGGTTGTTCCAATGTGATATATGTACCTTTGTGAACTTATCATTTCTGAAAACGCATGCTGTTACAGCGTGATTACCTGTAAATACCACATTAATGCAATAAATGTTCAAAATAATGTCCGTCAACCTCAATGTATTTGGCAATACGTGTAACGACATTCCTCTCAACAACGAGTAGTTTGCCTTCCGTAATGTTCGCACATGCACTGTCAATGCTCTGACGCATGTTGTCAGGCGTTGTCGGTGGATCACGGTAGCAAATATCCTTCAACTTTCCCCTCAGAAAGAAATCCGGGGACGTCAGATACGGTGAACGTGCAGGCCGTGGTATGGTGCTTCGACGACCAATCCACCTGTCATGAAATATGCTTTTCAATACCGCTTCAACTGCAAGCGAGCTATGTGCCGGACATCCATCATGTTGGAAGTACATCGCCATTCTGTCATGCAGTGAAACATCTTGTAGTAACATCGGTAGAACATTACGTAGAAAATCAGCATATATTGCACCATTTATATTGCCATCGATAAAATGGGGACCATTTATCCATCCTCCCATAATGCCGCACCATAACCCGCCAAGGTAGCTGATGTTCCACTTGTCGCAGCCATCGTGGATTTTCTGATGCCCAATAGTTCATATTACGCCGGTTTACGTTACCGCTGTTGGTGAATGACACGTGCAAAAAATCTGTCATCGTCCCGTAATTTCTCTTGTGCCCAGTGGCAAAACTGTACACGACGTTCAAAATCGTGGCCATGCAATTCCTGGTGCATAGAAATATCGTACTGGTGCAATCGATGTTGATGTAGCATTCTCAACACCGACGATTTTGAGATTCCCCATTCTCGGCGAATTTGTCTGCTACTGATGTGCGGATTAGCCGCGACAACAGCTAAAACACCTACTTGGGCATCATCAGTTGTTGCAGGTCGTGGTTGACGTTTCACATGTGGCTGAACACTTCCTGTTTCCTTAAATAACGTCACTATCCGGTGAACGGTCCGGACACTTGGATGATGTCGTCCAGGATACCGACCAGCATACATAGCACACGCCCGTTGGGCATTTTGATCACATTAGCCATACATCAACACGATATCGACCTTTTCCACAATTGGTAAACGGTCCAAACAAGGGTAATGTATGACGAAGCAAATACTGTCTGCACTGGCAGAATGTTACGTGACACGTTTGTGACTATTACAGTGTCATCAATCACAAAGCGAAAAACTGGTCCGACTAAAACATTTATATTTCTTTACGTACTACACGAATATGTAATAAAAAATGGGGTTTCCTATTTTTAAAAAACGCTGTTGATATCCTCTTGACCTATGGCAGCGCCATCTAGCGGGCCAACCATAGCGCCATCTGGTTTCGCCTTCAACTAGACGAGTTTCGTTCTACGTAGTTTTTTCGTTTGATGCTTATTTCGTGAGATTTTGGCCCGGTCACTATCAATGAACCACCCTGTATACACGTTGATTCTTATAAACGTTTGACAAGCCCTGAAGCTAAATACATGACGCTAAGACAAGTACTGCAAGACCCGAATCCAGTGTTAGACGCGGTAAAGCGACACAGGTAGGCGCAGAGCCACGCCGACGTCAATACGAGTAATTGGCGTGGGATGCGATGAACAGGATCGAGAGATCGATAAGCTCAAAAGCTGCACGTGCGGCAAAGTACCTCATCTGGTGACGTCACATGTGCAACATTTGTCGTCAAATTTTGGGGTATTTCGTAACATTTGGGGCTCCATGTGTCTCATAGTAAATTACTTGTCTCAGCGCCATCCGTGTCGCTTCGTTAATAGGGTTGGCCCTAATCATCGTCATGATTTAAATACATCAAAAAAAGATTTGCATCACCCCGGTTCCCAGAACTCCTGGAGATATACGTTGACTGTTGATATTGTATCACAGACACAGTCCTTTTGACTGTTCAGAGATGCTACTAAACCCGCCCAAAGATGTAAACAATCATACATGAGCAGCGCCTATTAGATGGAGGGGGTTCGACAGCCGATCAGTTCCAGTCATTCCACCAAGAAGGTGGTACGCGACTTAAGTTGTCTGTACTTCAACCGTGCCTAGACGGTTAGTACAGTGGTTCAATCGCGTTCGTATTGTTACTTTATGCCAGGACGGGCTCTCAACAAAGAAAGTGTCCAGGCGTCTCAAAATGAACTAAAGCGATGTTGCTCGGCCGTGGAGGAGATAGAGACAGAAACTGTCGATGACATGCCTCGATCAGGCCGTCCAATTGTTACTACTGCAGTGGATCACCACTACCTACGGATTATGGCTCGGAGTAAACCTGACAGCAACGCCACCATGTTCAATTATGCTTTTCGTGCAGCTACAGAATGTCGTGTTACGACAGAAACTGTGCCAAATAGGCTGCATGATGCGCAACTTCACTCCCGACGTCTATGGCGACGTCCGTCTTTGCAACCACGACACCATGCAGCGCGGTACAGATGGACCCAACAAAATGCCGAATGGACCGCTCAGGATTGGCATCACGTTCTCTTCACGGATGAATGTCGCACATGCCTTCAACCAGAAAATCGTCGGAGACATGTTTGGAGGCGGTCAGGCTGAACGCCTCAGACACACTGTCCAGCGAGTGCAACAAGGTGGAATTTCCCTGCGGTTTCGGGGTGGCATTATGTGGAGTCAACGTACGCCGCTGGTGGTCACGGAAGGCGTCGTAACGGGTGTAGAATACGTGAATGCCATCCTCCGACACCGACAGTGCAAACACATCGGCAGCACAGTAGCGAGGCATTTGCCTTCATGGACGACAATTTGCGCCCCCATCGTTCACATCGTGTGAATGACTTCCTTCAGGGTAACGACATCGCTCGAATAGAGTGTTTCCCAGATATGAACTCTATCGAACATGCCTGGGATAGTCTGAAAAGGGCTGTTTATGGACGACGTGATCCACCACTCTGAGGGATCTACGCCGAATCACCAATGAGTATTCGGACAATCTGGACCAACAGTGCCATGATGAACTTGTGGATAGTATGCCACGACGGATACAGGCATGCATCCCTGCAAGAGGATGTGCTACTGGGTATTAGAGGTACCGATGTGTACAGCAGTTTGTAACACCCTCTCTGAAGGTCAAGCTGTATGTTGGTAAAACATGCAATGTGTGGTTTTCATGAGCAACAAAAATGGCGGAAATGATGTTTATGTTGATCTCTATCCCAATTTTCTGCACAGGTTCCAGAACTCTCGGAGCAGAGGTGATGCAAAACTTTTTTGATGTGTGTATGTCTTCAGGTGATTGTACATCATTTGTGAGAAGCCGAAACATGTGTGTGTGAATATTGATCTAAACTGTGCCCAATGGAGGCTGAGACCTGTCACTCGTCAGCGTCTCTAGGAGGTATTTGAGGATGGGCAGCTAATCACTGCCACCCCCGATCTAGTGGAAAAAGATATCCCGGGAAAATTGATTATTACTGTGCGCTTGCACAGAGTTTGCGTCTTATATAAGAGCTTGAAGACATTTCTGTGGCCATAAAGCATCAACTTGTGGCAAAGAAAACTTTTTACTAGTAACTGCGGGGCTGAAATTTATAGTTATTAAATGATAAAATCTGATCTCGTAGCAATGTAATTTATTAACGCTAATCCAAGATAAAATAGAAAATACCATTGATTTTGAAACAGAATAAAGAAAAGAATAAAGAATAAAACAGACAAATAAAATAACATTTGGGTCGCCACCAGCGAGATATCGGTGGAAAATTCCGTCATTCCACTGGAGGTGGCTGGCGTTACATAAATCTTTACATTAATTTAGAAAAAGTGGACAGTGAGAACTGTGTAGAAACAAAATGAGAACCAGAGTAACAACTAAAATAAGCCAAGAGGAAAATCAGAGAGAAAACCGAAATAGAATCGACAGACCTGAAGATTGTTAGGAAACATGATTAGAGAGAGAATCGCGAGTTGAAATTATATTACGCAACAATGGGAATGGCTACCGCATTTTATGGACCATAAGACGCATTTTTATCTTCGACAAATTGTCTCCAAAATCCAGGTGCATGTTATTCTCGAAATTGATTTCAAAATGTCCAGTGTTTGATTTAATATTCCTCCAGTCTTAAAAATGGTAATATATACGATGACACCGGAAACATATCTGGCAACATTGGATTCAAGTCACAGCGGCAGTGCACCGATGCGGCGAACATGACTTTCTATAATTCACAAACTTTGTAACACCGCCTCCCTCCCAACCGCCATCATACGCCCAGAACACTGTCTAGCCATCGATGTGTCATTCAGTCTGTGGTGTCACCGCCAGACACCACACTTGCTAGGTGGTAGCTTTAAATCGGCCGCGGTCCATTAGTACATGTCGGACCCGCGTGTCGCCACTGTCAGTAATTGCAGACCGAGCGCCACCACACGGCAGGTCTTGAGAGGCTGACTAGCACTCGCCCCAGTTGTACGACGACTTTGCTAGCGACTACACTGACGAAGCCTTTCTCTCATTTGCCGAGAGATAGTTAGAATAGCCTTCAGCTAAGTCCATGGCTACGACCTAGCAAGGCGCCATTAACCATATCTGAGAGTCTCACTTGTATCATCAAGAATGCTGTATACAAATGATGGATTAAAGTTAAGTATTACAGAAGCTACGTACTTTTCTTTATAGCATTCATTACGTATACTGTTTCAGACCTCACGCCCATCTGCGTGAGCTTAACGCGTGCATTTCGGCTACTTCCGAGTGGCGTGACTGTCTTGTTACGCCACAACACAGTCTACAGTGCCAGTGAACTTGAAAGTGATGTGTTATTTGTGACAGTATATATTTTCGTTAGTAGGTAGTTTCGTAATGGATAAAAATAAAAGGTACTCATATGATGCGGGCTATAAATAAAACTGATAGCGTATGCAGAAGGACATAGACCAGCTGAGAGATATTTCGGCCATCCACGAACTGGAAAAACCAGTCGCGACTGGTAAAGAAGAATTGAAAAACAAAATGAGGAAGACTAGATCTGCAAATAGAAGAGTGAATCCAAAATTGCCAAAACTAGGAGATAAAATACTGAAATTGATTCAAGGACACCGTCAAAATGGCACTGGAATTAATACACAATTCCACGCTCATAAGCTAGTGGAACTTAACAGATTTCAAAGGGTGCAATTGTTTGGTGCTAAAAGTTTACGAAGCGTCATGGACTTAGCATGCGAACCAAACTCAAAACATCTCAGAATGTGCCACAAGAGTATGAAGAGAAAATATTATCTCTCCATCGCTTCACTATTCAACATCGAAAGAAACACATTGTGGGACTAATCCCAATAGCGAATATCGACGAAACTCCTCTGACGTTTGATATGCCGAGTAGCAGAACTGCTGTCATAAACGTTGCGATAACTGAAACGCTAAAACTAAGTGAATATGACAAGTGCATTATACTGTTGTCCATTCATATTGCGCTGACGAAACTAAACTTAATACAGTGATCATTTTCAAGCGCAAAACAATGCCAAAACCTTCTAAAATACCATCAGGTGTTGCCCACGTACATGACAAGGGTTGGATGGACGAGGATGGTATGATATTATGGATTAACAGAGTTTGGGAGAGAAGGAAAAGTGCCTTATTAAAGAAGAATTCTCTTCTTGCGCTAGAACTGATTAGTAGTCATTTGAAAAATTCTGTGAAACAGAAACTGAGACAGGGAAATACAGAGCCTGCTGTTATTTCAGTAGGACTTCACAATTGCAACCTCTTGATGTCTCGATAAATAAACCATTAAAAGTGTATATGAAAGATGAATGGAACAAATGGCTGACGGATGAAACACAACATGAATTCAGACTGAAGGGAGCTTTAAAACGGCCTACGATCAAACAAGTGTGTCAGTGGATAAAACAGTCGTGGTCCAGAGTGAGAGAAGACATTAGTGTTAAATCTTTCAAGAAATGTGGCGTAAATAGCGCTTTCGATATCAGTGTCTTATATATGAAGAGGACAACAATGACGACAAAAAGAAAGAAGAAGAAAAAGAAGACAAAGGATTTTAAAGGTCAGTTCGTTTTCACAAACAAAGGATTCTTTTTCAGTCTGTCTTTGCAATCTACTACTAAAAATTGTAAAAATGTTATATCTTTTTAAAAGGATTGCTCAAAAATTACAGTGCATCTTACAGTCCGTAGCATTTTATAGTCCGTAAAATACTACACAATGAGAGAAGGGTGTGGCAAGACGTGTTATTAACACTCCGTGCCTCTCGCACGTCTCAGATAATCCGAAAACGTGAAAGTCCTCACCGACCTGTCAGAAAGTTCCCCGGTATTTCCGCCATCACGCTGCTGTCTTATCAAACACTTGCGTGATGCTCGTGGGAGCAGGGCAGATGTACACCATACCTTGGTAACTCATCAGCGAAATTTGGCCAAGTAACAGAGTTCCGAACCAGGTTCAAGTGCGGCGCCGGCTCGAGACCTAGCGCAGACTAATAATGTGTTAACTGAACGGAGACTGAACCAAGAACGGCCTCTTCAATTTCTCTTAACTTACCTCCTAGACTCCGTAGAGGTGCTCCCTTCCAGACTCTACGGCCAATCGCTGGGCATGGTGCGAAGGCCCCTCCGATGACAGAATTATGACAGTAACCTCGGCTCCATGCCGGTTTGTAAAATTTAGTCCGGCCGAACAGCAGACTAGCTCAAGTGGTAAGAGAGTCCTGAAACTTTCTTCTCACGCTGCAGAACCTATCTCGCCAAAACAGTTGAATAAGATGTAAAAGAAAAAAATGGGCTGTGGTTCTCAAGAATGTTTTAAAATATGTTACTGCGTTTTCCAGAGTCCCACTTCCCAGGCCAGCAGTAACATTTCCTGCATAAAGGACATCCAGCGGTACAGCTGTTTCACTCACGGGCAGTACCATCAACTGTTGACCTCCGAGCCAGCTGACCTTAGTAAGAGTACTATTGTTGACCACCATGAAGGGTGCCTCCCATCGTCGGCATAGCAGTGGGCATTGAAGGACATCCCAAGAAACTCATGTGCAAGAGCCCATAGCGTATTTGTCTCCGCAAAGGAGATGTAAGGTGTAAATGATAGAAAGGTAATGACTGTATTGAGTTTGATCGTGTAATAAGACAGAAAAGTAAGGAGTCGTTAATCTTAATTCCCTGTATGTTAATCCTGTGGTCATTCAAGTTGATATATCGAATGAAATAGGAAATTAATATCGAGAGTATAAGAAATAAAGATGGCTGGCGAGAAGGGCCTCCTGTCTCTCTTACCACCCTTCTCGGAAATTGGTGCCAAAAGAGGTCAATTTCCAAAATTAAAGAAAATTCTAAGATCGAACAAGTAGACGAAGGTAAAATTTGGTCTAACGCTAATTCTAAGTACCTGGAAACAGTTGACATACACTGAATACAACTTAAACATGTCTCCAAAAATTAAACTTAAAAATTAAAAAAATAATAATAATTTACCTTTCAGTGTGACAATCTGTACACTGGTAGCGCTTAAAAACAACTGAAATACACTGAATCACGTTTGGACATATATGCAAAATGAAACTTAAATTTGAATGGAAATAATTAATGTCACAGCAAGGCAGTCTATATAATGATAGTGATTGAAAACGATTGAAATATAGTGGATCAAATTTGGACACGTCTGTGAAAACTGAGCGTCATCTAATGAAAATATTTAACACTACAACAAGGCAGGCTGTACACTAACATAAATAGACACAAAGTGATTGTTTTTAAATCAACTTTTACAAATCTTAAAGGAGATATTAAAGTGTTTAAAAAAATTAAACTCAAGATTTCATGAGTTAAAATTCCATAACTACAGTACCAACAGCACAAAAAATCTAGCATTATTCGTTTTCAAAGAAAATTGATGTAAGAGAATCAGTCTTCTGCTCTCATCGTGACATATAAGATTAATATTTAACTTTCCTGTTACCAACTTATGCGTTTTCCCAAGGCAACGAATATTATCGCACATTGATATCAGAACCAATAATATATAAAAATAAGTTACTATCAAGTGATCCATATAATTAAGATAAAGGTTCGTCATCGTATTACATTAAAATATCCGTACTGGACATGATAGAAGAAATAACATAGTTTATGGAGAAAAATACACACAAGTAGAAAATGCAGCTTAGAAAATTAATAAAAGACCATTGTTGGAAAGTTTGCAGATACCACATCAATAGTCTCAATTTTGCATTATTTCAGTACAATATTCAAACGTCTGCCGGAAACTGGTAGAAAAAGACTGCTTACAGAAATAAAGAAACCTGCAGTTTTCTGCTCAAAAGCATGTACGTAGCTTTACACGGTTTCCACACGCACTGATTCACAGTGAACTCACTAAACGCAGTAATCATCTTGACAATGTGCTTTCAATGGACAGGAGTGGCCTGAAAGGAATGTGCATTGTTCATCGATGTATTTGTTTGTGTTGCTGCCATCAACAACACTTTGTCTACATTCTTAGTCATGGCAGGGCGTGTTGTTGTGGCAAGATATCGGGTGTTTGGAAGTGTCAGTATTGACAGTTGTACGCAGAAGATCGGGCCTTTTTTCAGTACATTTACATGCAGTAAGTGTGGACAAGTGTACTTGAGCGATATCACTCGAGACGTCAGCGTCTGTCTCACGAGCAGGCATCATGGTTAACATGCAGAGGATGAGTGTATTAGCCTCGGAAGAGTATTAGTTTCTCTTCCGAGAAAAATGTGCCATCACTAGTGTGTTATCGCTCTGCGTGACCAGTGCCCGACTGGTACGTGTCTCACACGGAAAAGAAAAAGGGTGTTGGTATTCAAACTCGACAGGAGCGCCTAGCATCCTTGCTGCCCAGTTAATTTGCGAGAACGTTAGCAGCCCGAGAACCCCGCGAGTGCAAAGGTTACTTACACCCAGTGTGTCATTGCCATTCTCCCGCCTGTTCTGCTCCGGAATACTGCCGCCAGCACATAGCTGCAAGTTCGAATCGCCTCTTGAGCCTTGCCGCTGCGCCCCCCTCCACTGTGGACGACCAGGAGAGGTGGGTTCCCCGTGCCTTAAGCTCTCAGAGAACCGATCTGTCACGTAGGAGCTGCCGGCAACAACACCACCTGGTCGCCTCCTTGGAGGTTTCGTGTTTTTGCGAGTTCCTCCGTACCGTTCATCTCCACACTTCAAACGACAACCACGCTATTCTAATGCAGACGGTAAAAATACGTTAGGAACAACTTCTCATCTGAAACTTCACACGTAATAGCTATCTCAATGAACAAGGCGAAACTAATTGAATTATAACCCGGTTTATATTAAGGTGCCAAATGTGTTTAAGATTATGTACACGGATTCAGTGAGGGAAAACCTTAACTTCACAATAAATCGTCACTTACAAACGATAAAGTATTAAAATAAAAGGATTCATCGTAATAACTCTGCGTAAGTTTAGAAATCATATGCTTTTACAAATGGTGGATATCAATCCTAATTAAAAATGAAATATGATCCTCTAAATCTAACAACTGAAAGCACGCTGTCATATTATGGTAGTTTGCTACTGTTTAGTTTCCCAACCTACTTAAGTAATCATTTCTCATCAACCAGCACACAACACTAACTATAGAATGAAATAACAAAACTGAAATCGTACACCTACTACCTACAGTAACGTGTTTGCATTGTTAGGCTACCAGGACATGTACTTCGCGTTGACACACTATAGTCCCTCAGTCACTCTACTTTCGAGCATTTTACTCTCGCGAACGTCATTAACTCTAACCTGTTCAAGTACTTATTTTTTTCGTCTCTCTTATCTGTTCTTCTCTCGCATCAAATTACGATGCTCTGGCACGTAGTCAACATTACGAAAGAGTTCCGTAACTTCTCGATGTTCCTGTGACACATAGAAAACAAGGTTACTCACAAAATGCGTTTTCACGCCGCAGTTGGAGTCGCGGTTGACATTAGTGCGTAGAGCTTACCACTCTCAAAACATTCTTTTAAAAATGATTATAACTTTACCCGGTTTACCTGGCCTTCCTTCTTCTGCTTATTCAAAAATGCGACGCACCTCTTTTATATTAATTTGTTCTCCTCATTTGGATTACTGGTTCCATAAATTTTGCTGCCCAAGACGAATAAGTGTCTTCTTTTTTATTTTCTCCTTTTGATGGTGTGGCTAACCAGACTAATAACTTACTCGACACAAAACTACAGGGTAAGTATGGCTATACTTTCGAAATGGCTCCATGGTGCACATTCTCCACTGTATGAATCAGCTTCTATCCTAGAATATCTATCGGCGGAAGTCTTATTGTCCCTGTCTGCGCAGTGGGATCATGGAACTTCTTAAAAACTCTAGTATCCCGAAATTGATTCATAACCTTGTCCTAAATGGGTTTGGATGGTTACATCACTCACAGGCGCGGAAATCACGAACATTGATGAAGATTATGCATAACTTGACATGGGCAGTGGTCAACACATTGTTATGTGGACGTCAAAGCTCCCTAACACAACGTCACAACTCTCTCCACCAACCAAGAACAACTAACACAATCAGGAAAAGTACACAAATCCTCTCTGTGTTGGATGTAAGAAGTTTCCCTCAAAAATCATGATCGTCTTTAAACGAATTACATATTGTTTAACTTTGCGTACTACAACCTCAATATTCCTTGAAATTAGTTTCCTACTCAGGCATCTCACACTTCAGGGTGACGACTTCGTTCCTTTGTATATTACGTCAGAACTAGACTCCAATGACCATTAACACGTCATTCTTAGAACTTAAGAACTATACCTAATCATAAACCCAACATTCCATGCCGTTGACCTGTCTCTGCAATAGCTCACCAGATTAATAATTCAACATCTTTTAGGCCTCCCAACTGATTCTTAATGCCTGAAACAGAGAATTTACATTCCTACTACTGGTGCTTCTCCAACTCTTCTCTTCCTCACGTCTCCACTGATTCTAATCCCACTCATTGTTTTTAAAAAATAAATGTCTAATTTCCACAATTCCGTGTAATATATATAGATAGTTACGAAGCCCCTCTCTCGCTCCTCCTCATTACTATCATCCTCATCGGTTTTCCTACCTCTGTTTTCATTCCTTGTACGTCTGTGGTCATTATTGTGGTTATCTAGACTACGACAGTGGAGCCGCTCATTTCTCTCAAGATATGTTCTATGAGACGCGCCTACTGGGCACTCGTTCTCCCTTTCCCACCTGCTTACGTTACTACCACTGTTGATATACTCGTGTTCCAGGCCTTGCAGCAGGCATCTGAAAGTTTCCTAATCGTCAGAACACCTGCCCACAAGTATCTGTTGGTGGTTCAAAGCATAGTCTTATCAGCTTCGCAGCAGTGAACGGCACGTCTAAGAATTGATTTTTCTGAGGGATATGCTTGAATAATTTTACCGGTATGCACATCCCAGAGTTGACAGTCTCAACTCAGAATAATCTAATGCAATGTTGAACCTCTGCTGATCGGTATATCGTTATAAACATGTCTCTAAATTCCACGAGAGACGAACATCACCGAATCATAGGATAGAATCTGTTTGATGCTGCTGCGTCGAGATAACCAAATGAAAACGACCCATCTAAGAACTGATTTTTCTGAGACATCCACTCGAATAATTTCACTGCACGGCGCATCCCAGAGTTGATGAGGTTTTGACCCAACATAAACCCATCTTTTAAGCGTGCTTGTGCCTCCACCGAACAGTATATCGCTACAAACGTCTCTCTAAATTCCGCAAACGACGAACGTCGTCGAGTAATAGGACGGAGCCTGTTTAATGCTTCTGTTTCAGGGTAACCACAGACAAAATCCAGCAGATGTTAAGCTGACCATGTCGGTGGAAAACATCGAATTGCAGAACCCAGGCCTTGGCATCTAGAGCAGTGTTATCTTCCGTAAAGGAGTGAAACTCACGGACGTTCAAGAAATGTTCATAGACTGGTTCTCCTATGCCTAGTTCATGTCACCGTGTATTGGCCGATACTGACGCAAGGCTGCTCATCCCTTGGGGCTGTACTGTTGCAGATTGAACGAGCCTACCCTGTTCCTAGAACGACATCCAGTACTGATAGCGTGCTGTATTCTATTTCCACAAAGCTACTTTCGGCTCCAAAGGCCCCCACTACTATTGCTTTAACGCGGCTCAACTCCTCATCACTTTCGTCTTCCGTTTAATTTTTCTGTCTATTGACTCGTTCCTGAGTCTCCTTAAATCGTACCAGTTCTTGTATTTCTGGCCCCACTGGTACCAGTACAGTAGATATTGCCTAAACTTGGATTTCTCCCCTATTATCACTTCCGAATTTCTCCTCAAATTCCGCTAGTCGCCTTTCCACGTTATCCAGAACCTTGCCCACAACTACCTTATCCATTCTTTTCACTACTGAATCTACATGTCGTTCCTGCTCATCCTGACGTTGTTCCATCACTATTACTTTGTTTACTGCAGTCAGAAGTCGTTTAAATTGATTAGTGTTTCCATTTATCCTTGCATCATACGTCTGTAACGTCACTTTTGCCTCCCTCTTAATTTTACCTAGTTTTTCGTAAAATGTTTTGTCCCTATCCTCTAATTTCTTGGTCCGTTTCTTGAATTCTCTAGACACTTCTGCCTTTCACCTTCTTTCTGATCCTTTTCATGAATTGTTCTTATGGCTTCCGATTCAGTTCCTTACCTTTCTTATCTTATTTCGTGAGTCGTTCATCTACCTACCGCTCCCTTTCCTTATTTTGGCTAATGAGTAGCATCATTAGATCATTAATTCCGTCAGGTTCCTTTTCTTGCCTTACTAATCGTCCGTCCATTGCGACGGGCTGGCTTACTTGAGCATTCACGTCTACTGTGTTACCAGTGTTCTTGTTTCCCCCTCCAAATACTTCGTTAAGTTGCTTCAATTCTGAATCGTCCCCAATACCATTCTCATTCGTATTATGACAAGCTGGCTATCTAGTTGACCGTCTCGAGTGTTTCATTTGGCTAGGACTGATCATTAGAACACTCTTCTCTCATGCAATGAGCATCCTTCACATCCAAACAGTAAGTGTCACGAACGACAAGGTGGTTAATTCCCTTCATGAGATAGCATCGTGTTGCGCACACAAAGCTCACCAACAAAGTAGCCCAAAATTAGAAACACAGAGTCCTCCACAGTGATGCTCGCACCATGGTTTAATAAGACAAAGTGTGTAAAGCAGGAATGGAGTGACTCATTGCCTCTGATCCCATTTAAAGTTACTGTGGACCTGATAATTATGTTATTATTTAGACACTGAGTCTCAAACAAAATCTACGGTCACCACAAAAATTTAAACAACATTACATTAATTGTTCATACCCCTCCACATCTGCTCCTTTCCTTTCGACATCCCATTAAGCTTCCTCAGTGCTTTCTCTATCCATGTCTAGCTGCTGTGACCATTCGCCCATTATTCAATCCTCCATCCTGTCGTCTATCTTTGCATGCACAAACACTGTTACTCGCTTCATATCAGCCTTACTTTGACTCTGGCTCCTAGTCAACAGTCGGGTTAAATATACTGATTCGCCATCAATGCCATCCTTTTTCTTCGATGTCTCGAATACGAAAACTCTCACGCCCTTATACACGCAAAGTAGGAACCAACAACAAAATACACCAGACCCTTGAACACATGGTTAATAAAAAGTGCAACCAACTTATATTAAAATGCACATCAAATATTTTGAAATAGCCCAAAAAAATTATTTTCTGTGGTTGTTTCAGATTTAACTAATTTAGAAATGAAAATAAAATTCCCACCAATTGCTAACACTGCAAAAAAAAAAAAAAAAAAAATTCTCTGACTGTTTCCCACAATATTCTATAGTTTGAACTGTGCACAATACCGGCTGAGACTGGTTACTTCGGCTTCTCTACGAAACATCTCGCGGACAGACAAAGTTACTTGCGTGAATTCCTGCCTCCCCGGATCTGGTGAAACAAGACATTCGCAGAAAGCTGACGATTACTGTGCGATCGCACACTATCATTGCATGAAATAACACCCTAACCATATTACTGTGACCGTAAAACATCAGATTGTGACTCAGATAACGCACCACTAATAATTTCGAACATTATTAAATGATACAGATTTAGCTGGTAATACCGTAATTAATCAGAGTTAATCCAAGAGAAATTATCGTAGGAAACACTGACGTTGGACTTTTTTTAAAATTAAATAACAAACAGAGTAAAGAATAAAAGGGATAAAAGAAGCAACATTTGGGTAGCCAACAGCGAGAAATTGCTGGAAAATTCCGTTGTTGCTCTGAGGGCGATGGGCGTCATAAAAAATTCCACACTAATTTACAGAGTGTGAACAATGAGAATTGTGTAGAAACAAAATGAATAGCAGAGTTGAAGCGAAAACTAAACAGGGTTAAAATCAGAGACAAAACGGAAGTAAATCAGAATCAATAGGATGAAAGATTCTTACGAAAAATGATTGAAGGATCATGAGTTGAGAAAAGTTCCTTTTTGCAGCACAAATCTTCGAACAGTATATAAAATATTTAAGTGAAATAAAAAATAGGTTACATTAAGAGAACGTTTCTCAAGAACATTTACACAAATCGACTTCACTTGTTACAGATCGAGAGGAGGTGTTTATACGTATTACGCGCATTGACGACCATGGAATGTATTGATAACCGACCCTCGTGCGCCTTGGACTCAAAATCACTCACAGTCGAAGTTCCTGTTTCGATCAAAATGTAAATGAAATAATAAGTATGTTGCTGTACATAACCACGACATCGGGAATATTATTATTATTATTATTATTATTATTATTATTATTAATAGTATGCTCACGCCAAGTGGATGGAGTCGACTGAAACTGCAATGCGTTGCTTCAAGCCAAAATCATGCATCGATCTCCCCAGAAACAGTAGCAACATGTAAGTAGGCAGCACAGCAACCAACAGATGTCGACATTTCGACCGACCAAAATCCAAAGAAAAAATGCCGAAGTTTAAGTGCAGCTAATTGAACACTCACGGAGTATACGAAAAGACTCACCTGAGACATGTCATTCGTCGCAGTGGGAGGGAAGGGGTATCCCAGCGAAAATATTAGGCACTAGCTGGAGTCCTCTGACGTCCCAAAAAGAGAGAGAGAGAAGGGGTGGACAACTCATATACCAAAGTCCAGACAAAAATAGTGGCAGAGATCAGTTCAAAGACATCTGTTCGAATTTCGGTAGCTGAAGTGCACACGCAAATTATTCCTATAAGAGCAGTCATTAACTTTGGATATGCTCTGCCCTATCACATAAACCAGCACACACACACACACACACACTAATGGAACTATGCACTTTTTAAAAAGAAGGAAACCTAGAAAAGTGAACGGATTTAATAGACCAGATCAAGAAGCAGACGTTTTACTCCTAGCAAGATTTACATTATTTGATGGTACATCGATATATACTTACATTTCAATAGACCACACAAGGACTCAAACTATTCGGCATCGCATCGGACTCACAAACTGAAGAAATGGCAACCATTTCTCAAGGTTATAACAGCAAAAAATTAATTTGTTTTCAATACATAGTTTTACTCACCATTATCAATAATTGCCAATGGGAGGACCAATTAATGGCCACATAAATTACCTATACAATTCAATAAACAATCTGCAACATGATTGCCATTTAGTATTGCTTATAGAAAGAGACACCACAATAAATTTTCTGATTCTTACCATACAAAGAGTGAATAAACTATATATAGGAATCCACCTACTACAAGCACCATTATTCATAATCAGTCAAACGACTCTCCCGTGTACATACAAGCAATGTTGAGTTTCGTTTCCACGGATTAAGCAGAACAACAAAAATAAAATAAAAGGCAGTCAAGGATGATCATGACACTCATGTGTTAGAAAAAATAAACCATAATCTACAAGTGGCGTTCAATAAGTAATGCACTACCTACTTTTTTCTCAGCCAATTTAAATATATAGAATTTGTTGTGTAATATCGTGAAATATTTCTGCTTCAGCCCCTGTGATTTCATGAAGTTCCGATAGGTGAGCAGTATGGATATTTGCAGGTCCTTACATTATGTCCATGGAGACCTGGCAGTGAACACAAGGACAGTGAGTCGTCGGGCGAAGCGTCTCTCATCATTGCAACAAGGTCGCTCAAAATTGTCCCATGTGCTGCATGACGGCTGACCACGCACAGTTGTGTCTCTTGCTATGTTGGAACGTGCGGACACCTATTCGCGGTGATCGGCGGATCAGGCTCAAGTACTTCGCGGCACAACTGTACATTTCTGTTGCTAGTGCTGACACTCGTTCATCAGTTGGAGTACTCAAAGGTGTGTGTGCCCGCTACATTTGTCACCTACCACCCTGATCTAGCACCATCCGACTTCCATTGGCCCAATGAAAGGTGCACTCGACAGGATACAATACGTGGATGATGGTAAGGTTACTGATGCATACAGGCCCTTCCTGTGAGGGGGCGTAAGCCGTCGCACTGAACTGGGCTTATCTCAAGAAACGGGTTTTGTAGCCGACAGAGTGAAGAACAATAGAGTCTATTCGAATCCCGAATAAAACCAGCTTTCTTAAAAAACTGTGTTACATTACTTGTTGAACGCCCCTCGAAAGTAAGCGGCCAGGGAATAAATGTTCCGCATGCAAGTAAGCCCTATGCAATAACACAGAATGAGATTTTCACTCTGCAGCGGAGTGCTCATTCTGGAAACATCCCCCAGGCTGTGGATAAGCCATGTCTCCGCAATATTCTTTCTTCAAGGAGTGCTAGTACTGCAAGGTTCGCAGAAGAGCTTCTGTGAAGTTTGGAAAGTAGGAGACAAGGTACTGGTGGAAGTAAAATCTGTGAGGGCGGGGCGTAAGTCGTGCTTGGGTAGCTCAGATGCCGGCACGGTAGCTCAGCGTGTTCGGTCAGAGGGTTAGCAGCCCTCTGTAATAAAAAAAACTCAGTGAATGGATCAATAACGAACTTCAAAGGGCGTCTGGGGACGTCCGCCAGGAACAATTGCAACGAACTGTAACGAACAAAGTGAGGTTAAATAAAAAAAAAAAAGTTGGTAGAGCACTTTGCCGCGAAAGGCAAAGGTCCCGAGTTCGAGTCTCGGTCCGGCACACATTTTTAATCTGCCAGGAAATTTCAACACAGAAGAAAATACACAGACAACTAGCAACACTTACCGACAACAAGAAAACAGTTCAGAATATAGGCAATATTGTGAAGGAAAAGAGACTTCAAGCAGGACGCAGAACATGCAAAACACCACAGAAAAAACTCAGAACATGAGAGACACACACACACGAAATGAAAGACCAGACATATACGAATTTAACTGCAAGCATTATGAGTCTGTATACGGAGGCCAATCAGCGAGGAACTTTAAAACAAGGTACTCAGAATAAATCAGAGCTTAGAAAGTCCTATCCGCCATGGCACATTTGGTGACCGCTTAATAGCCCACAACCATCCCCCCAAATAAAATAGAAATGGACTTAAAAATACTGAAATCCAGTCACAGTTTGCAGTGTCAACTTACAACAGAAGACAAATTCCATATACTGTAGCCATCACCAGGAGGAAAATAAATTGTAATCAGCTGCATTACACCCACCTGCTCACCCAGACACAAAACACACACACACCCACAAAAAAATCACACACACAAACACAAATGCGCGCGAATGCGCACGCACACACACATGCAGAGGAACAGAAAGTATACTATGTTCTAATTAGCCGGTATACTGATTTGAAAACAGGGGAACATCAACATGAACTGGACACTTAACAACATCAAAAACATTGTGTTTAGTGAAATAAATATGATTTGCTAGTGGAATGATATTTCGAAACTAACTGTAAATAATTGCAAAATATAGTCGAGAAATATTTTCAAGTAGCTAAATTACGTTTATACATAAATCGCTTTGTTAACTCACCATACTGACAGTAATGTAATTCATTGTAGTGAAGGTACCAGCATACAGTAATGAAAAGAGGGTTTCGTACTGCACACCCATGTAGAATAATGAGGTAGTAATCACAATAGACATAAACTATTGTAGGCCTAATTTCGTTAGGACAACAGTTACTTAAATTAAAACATGTCTACATTGTACGGAAGTGAATAATAGTACCTACTGTTGATGGCACTGGCACGAATTTCCTGAAACACATTCGAGGTTTTATGAACTACAGTTATTTGCATAATAGGCGGAGCTGAATTCCCATTACTTTTGTCTCCTAAAATATTCCATAATATGACACAAATGTTCATTGATATTTTACGGAGTAGAGTTACCTATGGTTTCCAACAATTTGTAGGTATCTTGGGGACAGCGAACATTATGAAACTGAAATGTAGCAAACAGAAGCGATGGTCACTAATTTAAGTTACATGCATCCATCTACATTATCATGGGTGCTTTATGGGTGTACTGTAATTACTATTCTTTCCCTGCACCTCGTAGTGTTCTACGGACGCTCCAGTATTTGTTACAAGCGGTACGCAAATACTTGAAAAAACATCTCAAATTGATTAGGTATTGGCATATTAACATTCCGTTTGCGTTTGCTCGAGTGGAAAGTATTACGGCCCCAATGTTCCCATCTACAAACGTAGCATAGAAGGAAGAGAAAAAAAGTATAGCTACCGTGATGAATGATGTCTCACATGATAGCGAACGAAATATTACTCGTAACGTGCATATAAAAGTACAAAATCAAAATTCAAGTAGTAGTTAAGCACATGTAGAACGGATTGGTGCATGAACAATGAAAGTAAAGTTGTGCGATTTCTGCACTTTGGAAGAGATTAGAGATTTTGTCTTCTTTACAGGTAAGGGCCGTCAGCGGCTGTTTGCTTCAGAATTCACAGAGATTCAGAAAAAGCCCCAGCACGAACAGAGATTATTTTCTTTCATGTCCATCAATGAAACTAGGATGTGTGTTACACATAACAAAGTCTAAAACTGTTACAACGAGTACGTAATTTTTTATTTCATTTCTAAGATAATTGTAATCCAATGATAAAGTAGAACACGTAAGAAAACCGTTCAACATGTTATGCAGGACGCAGGGCATATAACGACTCGTCCTGTAGCGTCGTATACAGTCGTCAACGTGAAACAGATTCCATATTTGTTTCGGGAAATTCGAATTTTTCGCTTATCCAATCGAAGTATTTGCGTCGATATCGAGTAAGTACTTAGACGTTTTCACATGCCGTCCAGGAAATGCCAGCGATTGAGTACTCAAAAATATAAATATGAAATAATTTTTCTGCCAGTCATAATGTACATTGAGCAGAGGATGTTCTTTGTTGAAGTGCTCACGTATCTCACGTTCCACTTGAGTGACAATAAAAGGTTCACAGTGTTGTCACCCAAAACCATTTTCGTGCGAGTTTGCTGTTAAGATGAAGTAAAGAAACGTAAACATAGTATACTACAGCACAATAGTTATTGAATGATGCTCCACACTTCATAGTGACACAGACACACAACACTATTTTCCAACATGGACATCAAGTCTCTGTAAAAACCGGTCGGAATCGTCCAATTCCGTGACAACAGAAATCCGCACCATGGTCGCGGGGCCACTGGATAAATGCTGTATAAACCTTCTCGTCGTTCGAAAACCTCTTGCCCCCCATATGATCCTCTTGCACTGCCTGTACATTGTTTTCTGGTGTCGATATCGATAGTCTTCAATCCCGATCAACATCACCCATGCCTGTGCGGCCTTTGTCAGATTGTTGGCGCAGTTTCACTGCAGCTGGACGCGAGATCGTATTTGGTCAACATACTACCAGAATGTTTAGGTGTAATAAGTGTTGCTCACAAGAATCGAGTGACATGCATACATCAACATACAGGTACTTTTGCAGCTGCTGCACCATTTTACTTGTACGCTCTGATGCATCTGTTGTCCATACCGCTGCAGAACTGTATCTGTAGGAATGACAGTGCATCACTCTTCATGCGTAATGGTCTTGGCGTAGGACGACATTTGTAACATACTTTCTGAAGTTTCTACGTATTGATTGTTTCTACAGCAAACATTTGTTCAGCAAAAAGACTTTATATCTGATTTCTTTTGTGACGACATGAAACGAGATTTCAATTTCTGTAATTTGAGTTTGTTTCACTTATTGACTTTTATTTTTATTTTATGGAAGAGGAACTAAATAATGTAGCCTAATAGAAGCATTCCTCCAAGTAGACGTATCTTTCTGTCTAAAGCTCCATTAGCGCGAAGACAAATTCTTCGACAACGCAACATAATTCTCAGGAAGTGGCGCCCTTTGTCGAAGTTCGAACTTCACTGCTCATTCCTTCTCCCCTATCACATAACCTTCCCCCTTGCCAACTCAGAAACTCACAAACAAAGCCTTAAATTTCTGTTTCTTCCGACAATAAGGAACGGTCGCTGAACTTTGCAAGAGACATTTATCTCGTAAACCAGTCAAGTCGATTGCTGTAGCATTGTTCAATGCCTTTTGGCAAAGCTACACACAGAGGAATACTTCAGATTCAGGAGTAACTTTTTTGTCTTTTCTTCTAACTTTTGCACAGTGAACATCAAATGGTCAGGTATATGATTTACGCTTACGCAGATACTAAGCCTTTTGAACTGACGTTTTTCTGTAACATCAGTACTGCATCAATCCCACAATGGACAGCAGACTTAGAATTAACTGCATCAGAAAATGTAGCCCTGTGATGACCTGTCCTTTTAGAAGACATTTCGATTTCACAACAGTACTTCCCTTTTGCTTGCTTATCAGGTATACGACATGTAAGTGTTTGAAAGGCAAACAGGAAAGAATGATGACTCACCTATATGCGACTCCATTTTTGGTTTCTTAAAAATGTATTGTAATGCTAGGAAGGCAATCTAATCAGAGGCGGAGATGTAGTGGGATAAGCACATCACTGTGGCTCATGTGATTTTGATACGAGCATAGTTCAGAAACCAAAAACCTAGATTCAACTGGAAATCTCTATATGACATAGGAAATAATGCAAGCCTAATGTTTGTCGAATTTGCTGAGTAGAGCAAAATTTTACTCTTTATGACATTTCTCTGAAAGGAAAAGTATACAATAAAAGGAAAAAAAATGTGAGTAATAAAAATTATTGCAATTTATTGCACAATAATGAAATAGTACATGATTTGGAAGTCTTCAGTAATGCAAAGGCGCATGGTCTGGTAATATCCACGTTAAACATACACTCAATCTGGAACCTCATCAGAGAGGCAGTTCAAAATGGTTCAAATGGCTCTGAGCACTATGGGACTCAACTGCTGTGGTCGTAAGTCCCCTAGAACTTAGAACTACTTAAACCTAACTAACCTAAAGACATCACACACATCCATGCCCGAGGCAGGATTCGAACCTGCGACCGTAGCGGTCGCGCGATTCCAGACTGTAGCGCCCAGAACCGCTCGGCCACTCCGGCCGGCAGAGAGGCAGTTAGATGTGCAGATAATGTTTGTTTAAAAACAGTTTCAAATAATAGATATTATGAACACGATACTACATATTATGAACACGATAGAGCATAATGAGTAAAACGAAACTGTTCGTAATTGTCTCCGACATTCTGTCAAAAGTTACAGTGGAGCTTGCGAAGGTGTTTTTTAGAGACGATAAAATACGATTATGTGTTTTGAAAACGGTGTGTTTTTATTTGTCATGACAGTAGTACATTAACAACCGCAGATAAAATTGTAGAAGCGTTTTATTCCTAGAGTACAATACCGTGGAGAAATGATTGGGCCACAAGCTGCTAGTTGTATCGGGAGTTGAATTTTCTCCCTGCAGCGGATGGTAGGTAGGTATTTCGTGGGCAATTCTCCTACCAGGCGAGATATCGGAGCTGTCCAAGCTATGCTGTTACCATAGCACAACCCCAGATCTACCCTCACAGATTAATTTATATCCCTAACAAATCTCTCTTCTTTCTAAAAGAAGAGAGACTTGTCTATCGGAAGCTTAAGATTCGATTGTTGTAATTGTTCACTTCACAGGAAGGTGACAGACAAGGAGTAAAGAAGCTATTTCTTTGCTTAGTTTCCAAGCGCACGGGAAAGAAAAGAAATGTCTTTAGTCGACGTTCTACCGCGATGGACGACTCCTAAGTTACGAAAGCAATTGCAAAACAATGGAATCGGTATGAAATACCATTTTGTCTCAAGTCCATAGGACTTTAGAATCTTTAGACTCATTTTCCGTCAAATCTGGATCAACAGTCATTCGTTCATCTTAGTACAATGGGCACTGGAGACTAATACATCATTGATACAGTTTCCATTACATTTACATTAAATTATATTACACTACATTAATAGTTATTCCATAAATCATGAATACATTTCATAATGATGCGGGACGCGTCAGCTTAATGCGAACTTTCATTACGCCAAATGTTTTTTTTCCTTGCTTCATATCTAAAACTTAATCTATTGAGTAGAAGGAGTTGTCATTCAGAAATTGTCTTAGTTTCCTTTAAATGCTGGTAGGCTATCTGCCAGAGTTGTAATGCTATTTGCTAGATGACCAACAATTTTTGTTGCAGCATAATTCATCCCTTTCTGTGCCTGAGTCAAATTTGACACAAAAGAGTGAAAATCATCCTTTCTTCTAGTGTTGTAGCTATACACTTTGCTATTATTTTCGAACAGGAATGGGTTATTAATAACAAATTTCATAACTGAATACACTGTGAAGGTACTGTGAATATCCCGACTTCCATGAATAAAAGACTGCAAGGTGATCTTGAGTGGGCTCCAGCTATTATTCTGATTACATGCTGTTGTACAATGAATATTTTTTGTCTTAATGATGAATTATCCCAAAATCTGATGATACAAGAAAGCAGTAAATGAGAACAGGCATAATAAGTTCATTTACTGATAAGTTTATCACCAAAATTTTCAATAATCCTCTTTCACTTGGTAGGCGGAAACTTCACAACTGAAAGATCTGAAAGGCGATTGCACGTCACCAAAATTCTTCTCAGATACTTGACCGACAAAAAAAACTGGGCTAAGTGAGTTTATTAAACGTACCTGAACCACCATAGTTTTGATGATGATACAACTCAAAATACCTACTGAACGTTTTGTCCAACTAATCCCCCAAACACTATCCCACCCCTTCTAAGGAAATGTATGATTCCTTTCCATTATTCTTTTACCCTCCAAATAAACAAGCTGACCAATAACAAATGAATGTTTCGCGGTACTGATGTTAGTTATCCTATAGCGTTTAAACTGTATCAGATTTGCACTAGTAAAGCGCAGCTGACATCAGACTGATTTAAGTCAGTATTTGGTTATATAAGTGAGCGACTAGGTACGCAATACCTGCGTCAGTCTGTCTGTGGTAGGAAGGACAAGGCCAAAAAGAGACTGAACATTATTAGCGTTGGGATTTTCTCTCTGTTTCACAAGAACACACTAAGTTAGATTCATTAAACATCTATTCTAAAACACCTCCAGTGATACTGAATACTAAGAAACAATACTTTACAATCATACCGATGTCCAGACTGGTTTATAGCAAACAGAGTAAATAAAATAACAGAAACTATAGCAATACAATAAAAGAGCAAAAATTCTTTCGTCGAAACAAACCTTAAGATTTACATGCCAGAGTAGTATACTCCGCAAAGAAGTACCATATAAGAAAATTATTGTAGGAGGACAGCGTGTGTGTTTGACAAAGGTAATTAACAGGGGAATACAGAATTTAGTATAGAAACTGAGTCAGACGTCCACTAAAGACCGAATGCTGCCGCGTAACACACAAAATTACAGCAACAAGAAAAACAAGTAAAGAATTTTTAAATGAATGAAATCTTCACATGTCCGCAACTCGTGGTCTTGCGGTAGCGTTCTCGCTTCCCGCACCAGGGTTCCCGGGTTCGATTCTCGGCGGGGTCAGGGATTTTCTCTGCCTCGTGATGACTGGGTGTTGTATGATGTCCTTACGTTAGTTAGGTTTAAGTAGTTCTAAGTTCTAGGGGACTGATGACCATAGATGTTAAGTCCCATAGTGCTCAGAGCCATTTGAACCATTTTGAAATATTCACTCTACAGCGCTGTGTGCACTGATATGAAACTTCCTGGCAGAATAAAACTGTGTGCCGGACCGAGACTCGAACTCGGAGAGCTTCTGTAAAGTTTGGACGGTAGGAGACGAGGTACTGGCGGAATTAGGGCTGTGAGGACGGGGCGTGAGTCGTGCTTGGGGAGCTCAGTGGGTAGAGCACTTGCCCGCGAAAGGCAAAGGTTCCGAGTTCGAGTCTCGTTCTGGCACACAGTTTTAATGTTCCAGGAAGTTTCAATTTTTAAATGAGGTGACACAGTCAAATCAATGAAACTTGTGAGGCCTCCAAAATCTGAACACAATTCGAAAGAGAATTACCGAGCAGGGAACTGGACTGCGAGCTAAAATTGTACCTAACTCGCGCCACGTGGGCAATGGGTATAAAGTAACCGACACTGTAAGCGGAACAGTAAACCTCAAGCAAACGCATTTGGTTGGATAACGAACCTCTGACCAACAGCAGACAGAATATAACACCTTGTGTAACATTACTGGTAGTGAAAAAACTTAATATAAAGTCATCACTGAGAGAGACTGAATAATTAAAGAGGCCCCACTCTTACAAACAATTTAATAAATAGAATCAGACTTGGTAATATAAACACCCTGTAAGATCATTAAGAAAATTGTGCGCTCCAGTAATGGTACATGCTAGACGTGGCACACGAAGTGGATCTTCTTACAGCAAGCAACAAGGAAATTGAGACCGAACTTCACAAATAACATTGAGATTGGGGCATTAAATAAAGAAAAAATTTTTTTAATGTTGTAGGAACGTATATGCAACATTGTTGCCTAGAGATAGAAGCGGGATCAATAGCCTGATATCTGATATGGAGCCAGACGGGAACCGTGAACAGACAACCAGAAAACTACCGAACTAAACGGTCACAGTATTGGTACAGGAACGTTATGTTTACTGTCTGTGCTAGACTCAGTGGCATTGGTAGCTCACCAGACACATCCGTACAGCGATCCAGGAAGGACAGGATGTTGCCGACATCTGACTTCAACACAGCGGCTGTCTGCCCCCTGCTCCCAGTTCCTGTCAGTCGCTGAAGCACAGAACACACTCTTTCCCCAGGAAGACACCCCACACGACCAAAGGTTTGCAACCGACCGCAACCGAGGTAATAATGATTTGCAATCCAGGAACCCGCCTGAGCGTCTCTTCCTACGCGCAGAGCCGGCCGCGGTGGCCGAGCGGTTCTAGGCGCTTCATTCCGGAACCACGCGGCTGCTACGGTAGCAGGTTCGAATCCTGCCTCGGGCCTTAGGTTAGTTAGGTTTAAGTAGTTCTAAGTCTAGGGGACTGATGACCTCAAATGTTAAGTCCCATAGTGCTTAGAGCCATTTTCCTACGCTCAGAGGCGGTGACTGTTAACTGCCGAACTTATACTAACGATCAACTGCCGTTACACTACTCGCCTCGCCGCCAGGTTCCAACTCGGCCGCCTCTCCTTCAGTGAACCGTTTCATCTTCCAGATCTCACTGCCGCTGCCCTCATATCACCTATTTCCGAGGAAAATCACGCCCTCGTAAGGCAAAGATGTTTTGTAAGAGACAGTAGCGTGACATATCGATCGTATAACGGTTTATTGTCCGCCCAGAAACCAAAACTTCAGTGGGGAGGACGGATGAGACTGTAAAGATTTAACCCCAATCCACCCTGCTTAACCTGTCTCAGACGGACACGAAATTCCCCTTCATTTTCCTCATCACTAAGCCTGAGCGTCACCGGAGTGGGAACCTCTGTTACTCTACAGTGACCCTCCAGACTGGGTGACCATTTACAGAAAGCTGTCCCTGCTGTTCCTAATGAAGACCACATCTCCCATCTGCATATTCCCCGGACGCCAACCCCACTTGTACTGCGTAGCGTCCCCCTATGGGGGCTTTGGATGTTGGGTTGGGTCTTAACCCCGAGGAGTAATTTCATTGGGTTGGAGATCATGAATGGAGCAAATGCTTGCCAACAGGGAACTAAGGGGATAAGTTAATATAAGAGAGGTAGGAGTGGTTAGGTGTGCCTGGTACCTGGTGGTGTTAAAAGTCGGCTCTGGCTCTGAGCACTATGGGACTTAACATCTTAGGTCATCAGTCCCCTAGAACTTAGAACTACTTAAACCTAACTAACCTAAAGACATCACACACATCCATGCCCGAGGCAGGATTCGAACCTGCGACCGTAGCAGTCCCGCGGTTCCGGACTGCAGCGCCTAGAACCGCAAGACCACCGCGGCCGGCTTAAAAGTCGGATTCAACCGAAGTAAGGTAAGGTGCCACTTGGTTTGAGTTTCTGACTGGGAGGCAATTAAGGAAAACTTTAGATTGCCATTGACGCACTCCGCAAACTAAGGCTGGATGTAATATGGAGACGTTGTGACGTATCGAACCTCAGAACGGAAGCAAATTTCCGGAATTCTCTAGAAATGAAGCAGGCTTCCTTGTCCCCAACAACGACTGTAAAAGGCCTGAACCAAGAGAAAATCCTACCAAGGTGCTTAATATTTTTCCCTGCCAAAGTGCCACCAGCCACCACTAGACCCATCGATGGCGACATATTATAACGATGTCCGCCTTGAATGCGGGGTAGAGGACTGACATAACGTACAAAAACAAGCTCCTTGGGCGCCTCTAGCAGGGTGGATTGGAAGACACCCCTTCGGCCATCCGATTCCGTTTTAGCCACCTGACACTTTTGGCACTGGTTAACCATCTTACAGACATCCCGATACAAGTAGCGCCAGGTGAGAGACTCGCTTATATAATGGATGGTCTTGTGGATTCCCAAATTCACCTGCCCAACGAGCTGTGAAAGTATTTAAAGATAACCAGAACAAAAACAGTTCTCTTCATCTCACGGGTCCCTGTGCCACAGCATGACCTTTAGTAACCAATAATGCGGAACAACTTGTCCACACTTCAACTGATCCCTAACCGAAGCTAGTTCGCGATCACTCTGCTGTTGCTGCATGAGGTCGCCAAACAGGCCATGAATGTCAGTAAGTGGAACGTTCAGAAAAACCTCTGCCAGACTGTCTTCAAGGGAGAACCCTCCTCCTGATCGTTGATCATACGGCTCAAGGATTGGCAACAACATTATGACTCACCTGATATGAAGCACGTGGAACCGAAAGGCGGAAATACGCGCAGTCCATCGCTCTATACGACCTGTTTTACACGGACGGGCTACAAGCCAATAAAGAGCCTGATTGTTCATTGTCCATTTACAAGGTGGGCTTCTAGTTTTCCAAGTAATACACTTATTTCTCCAATGCAAAGAGAACCGCTACCACTTCCAGATCGTAAGTGATTTCTGTTCCCTCAGGCATCTAAGGGCATAGGCTAAGGATGTCCACTTTTCATCTTTTTACTGAAGGAGTATGTCAGCAACCTCAGAGTTGGAGGCATCTGTCTGAACAATAAGTAGATGTTTAAAGACACGGACTCCCAGAACTAACCCTTTCTGGTGAATCTAAATGTCCAAGAAAATTATATCTCACACAAGTCTAAGGTAGCCTTACATGGTTTGACAGTAAGACGCGCTTGTCTCAAACGCTCAAGAACAAGATGTAGATCATCCAGTATATCGTCAAAATTGGCACTACAGATGACATCATCAACATAATTGCAGATACATTTAAACTTGAGATCACCAAGCATTGAACAAAGCACCTGGAAAGAACCACTGCGCCACTAGAGAGGCCAAGACGAATTCAGTTCAGATCATTTAAGTTTCAATCGGTACTGAAAGCTGTGGCCACCTCAGACTCTTAGGCCAACGGAATTTGGTAGTAGGACTGGTTCAATTCAAAAACCGAGAAATAACAAGCACACGAAAACCAAGAAAAATAGCTGTGCAGATCGGGAATTTTGAGTAAGAACACGGTAGTTAACGCTCGAATTCCCCCTCCATTATTTTCTGGGATCAAAAGTACTGGCGAGGCATATGGAAAGGCAGACGTCTGTACAGGCCCCTCTGTGAGCAATTACCCAGCGCCCTGATTTTAGGTGGAGACAACCAATACGTTGACTGTCTGACCAGAATCTGATCAAACAACAAAATACGAAATTCAAAACTGTTGGTAACCTCTAATCTGTCGCCGGCCGAAGTGGCCGTGCAGTTCTAGGCGCTGCAGTCTGGAACCGCGAGACCGCTACGGTCGCAGGTTCGAATCCTGCCTCGGGCATGGATGTGTGTGGTGTCCTTAGGTTAGTTAGGTTTAACTAGTTCTAAGATCTAGGGGACTAATTACCTTAGCAGTTGAGTCCCATAGTGCTTAGAGCCATTTGAACCTACCTAATATGTCAGTCGACATCTCGGGAAAACTGCGCAACATGTCTAGCAAGACCTGAGCTTGACTGGAAGGAAGGTGCACCACTTCGAAGCCCGCACTACGTATGTTGTTATTACATGGACCCACACTCTTAGAATGTCGGCACAAGCGCATCTTCACTTCGGGGTGAAATCCAAAATAAAATCACTGGCACTCTTAATCTAACATCAGCCCAGTTCGACAAAGAAAACCACATCCCATTAAAAGTTGCTACCAAAACTTCTATAGGCCAAGAAAACTCGCCGACCTGAAAAGAAATGCTTACATGACAATGGGGCAGAGAAACTAACCATTAATGGTCCTACAAGATATCCCTACGGGTTTTAAATTGGGAAGCATACAAATGTACCAGTATCGGGAATACCATAGACGAGTCATGAGCGAGACACTATTGCCTAAGTCCAACAAAGTACAGTAGGGTTCGTAATTAACATATGAAAGGGAGAGATCTGTTGGTCACTGCTTCAAGTTAATTACACTGACTGGCAACAATAAACAGGTACTAAGCCAGGCCTTCTTCTGGCATCAGCTGATACAAACTTTCTTCCTACCAGACTCACACTGGTGTGTAAAATGTCCCTGCCGACCACAACGAAGGCAACGATAGCACTTTAGTAGCAGAAAGGGCTCCTGAGGTAGGGTTGGCGAAAGCTTGAGATGTCGACCTCTCTCGGATTCCCCTTTGGACTGCTTGCCTAACCCACAAGAGTAACTAGACTATCCAAGTAGCGATAAGTAAAGGGTCTCTCAGTAAACAGAAAAATGGAAAGATACTCTACGTTAAAACTTTGCAAGATCGTGTTAAAACCTCATACTCACATAGCTGTAGGTCAATGATATGGCTGCTGTACATACCTCACGAATATAGTGAACTGGATCCTCCTGCCTCTTCTAAAGAAGAACGTAATAATAATTGGAAGTCTTTACTCTAACGGGCAAACGTTCCCTCAGAACCCGGGCACGCAGTTCTTTTAAAGATCGCCTTCCACCTTAAACCTCACTGACCAATTCAGCAAAAACACTGACACAGAGGATAGATCAGCTGGAAAACGGTTTCCATGACATCTTAGAAACCTTGACTTGCTCCTCCGGAAACTTACTCCTACTTTGTGTCAACAGTGAGGTGTTCCGTGCCACTCACCACACACAGAAAAGAATTGGGAAGCTTAGCAAATTCGGCTGGTGGTTTGTCTGTATCATTAGTTCTGGGTGATTAGCGAATTCCTGTAGTTCGGTAACTTCCGTTTCTCTGGGCTGATGATCAGTGACCTCCATCACTAAATCTTCAACCTGAATTAAACAATGCACATTTTGTGCCTGCATTAGATACACTTAAACATGGGATCGAACATTCGTATTCTGCTGAAACTCAGATATGGAAGCGGAACAGTATTCAAGAGCAAAGCTGGCATAAGCTATCCGCTCCGATGTCATCTGGCCTGACGTCCCACAGCCGCGGAAAGTCGCGTCGATAGTTCAGGAATGTCTCCATCATTGGTTAGTGATGCAGTGCTCATACTTTAGCTGTTTCTTTCACGAACAGCCCATTCCGAAACTGGCTCTACTCTCTACGTGGAACGGAATTCACCTCGAACTCAAATTTGGAGAACAACACCAGTTGTGTCTAAATAGGAAAGATGCAAAAAGAGTATTAAACAGTAACTAAATGTAGTAGCACCAACGTTGCTCAGTAGATTTCAGTCATCCATCCCAAAGACATCCACACATTGCTCCCCGAATAGTATGCAATACAAACATCAGGCTGTCTGTGGTAGAGACAGGGCCAAAGCGAGGCTGAACATCATTCGTATTGTAAACTTTCTCCTTATTTTAACAGAACACACTAAGTTAGATTTATTAAACTTCTATTGCAAAAACACCTTCAGCAGTATTGACTACTAAGAAACTAAATAACTTACAGTCGTAAAACTGTGTCGGACTGATTAATAGCAAACAGATTTAATACAACAACAAAAACTGTAGCAGCACAATAAGTGAGTTAAAAATTGTTACTCGGAAGAAACCTTAAGATTTACAATCCAAACTATGAGTATACTCAGCAAATAAGCACCATATAAGAGAGGTATTATGATACCATCGGACAGCGAAGGTGCACAAGGCACTCAAGAGAAATATCCAGACAAAATTGATGGTATATATTGGGTCTTGAATAGTACAAATAGTCAGTGAGAACCTTCATAAAATTAGAAAATCAAAATCTCCTACAGTTTGGTCAGATCAAAAATCAACAGTACATGCAAGCTGTAAGATTAATAATCATTCAGTTGACAACGCCACACTTGCGTAAACACATTTAATTAAAAAAATTAGTAATTAGTCAACTGGTTATTTAACCGGTTAAAACTTCATCAGTATGCATGAGCTAGAAATAGAAAAAATAAACGGATATTTTCATATATCAAGAAGAATGTTATACTTCCAATGGCAAAGTATTACGGGCGTGACAAATGTGAATACTACCGAACCATCAGCTTAGTAAGTCATGGTTGCAAAGTGCTGACACAAATTGTATACAGTAGAACGAAAAACTGGCAGAAGGTGACATCGTGGAGGATCAGTTTCTGTCCAGAGAAATGTAGGAACACGCGAAACAATAATGACCCTACGTCTTATCTTAGAAGATATGCCGAAGAAAGGCAAGTCTACATTCAGAACATTTGTAGATTTCTTTCAATCTTTTGTCAGTGCTGACAGGTCTACATTCTCTGGAATTTTGAAGGTAGGTGGGATAAAATACAGGAAGTGAAACGTTATTTATAACGTCTACAGAAACAAGACTAAGTTATAAGGTTCTAAGGAAATTAAATGGAGGTAGTCATTGAAAAGGTAGAGAGACGGGTTTTTAGCTTATCCCCGATATTCGTTCAACAGTAAAAGAAATCACTACAAAATATGGAAATAGAATTAAGGTTCAGGCAGAAAAAAATCTTCGAGCAATAAAAAATATAGAAAGACAAATGAGGTGCGGGCAGGAAACATAAAAACCTTAATGCTTGCCGCTAACGTTGTTAATCTGTCAGAGACGGTAAGGATTTGCCTTGAAAAGGGGTTGTAAGATGAGCATTAGACGTAAAGCAGTGGTAATGGAACGTACTCGAACTAAATTGGGCGATGTTGAGGAACTTAGATTGTGTAACGAGACACTAGAAGTAGCATGTAAGTTTTGCTATCTGCGCAGTAAAATAACTGATGGTGACCGAAGCAGAGTGGATATATAATGTAGACTGACAGTGACAAGAAAATTGTTGCTGAAGAAGACAAATTTGTTAACTGCCAATGTAGATCTTTGTTTTGGAAACTCTTTTATGAAGGAATTTGTCGGGAACATACATCTTCTAACATACGCTTTTTACCAGGTTGTTGTTGTTGTTGTTGTTGTTGTTGTTGTTGTCTTCAGTCCTGAGACTGGTTTGATGCAGCTCTCCATGTTACCATACAGTAAAGCTGCATGCCCTCGGGAAAAATTACGGCTGTAGTTTCCCCTTGCTTTCAGCCGTTCGCAGTACCAGCACAGCAAGGCTGTTTTGGTCAGTGTTGCAAGGCCAGATCAGTCAATCATCCAGACTGTTGCCCCTGCAACTACTGAAAAGGCTGCTGCTCCTCTTCAGGAACCACACGTTTGTCATACCTCTCAACAGATACCCCTCCGTTGTGGTTGCACCTACGGTACGGCCATCTGCATCGCTGAGGCACGCATGCCTCCCCACCAACGGCTAGGTCCATGGTTCATGTGGGTAGGTTTTACCAGGTTCTAGCTAAAAATGTTCGATTAACATACCCGTATATTACAAGTCTGTGTTATTCAGTGTAATGATTGGAGTGTGTACTTAGCTTGTTGATTTAGACGTTTTTTCTCCACCACTTCAGTGGTAGTTGTGGTGCATAATATTCACTGCTTCGCGGCACGAATCTCAGGAGCCAATGTGAAAAGCCGACGATACTGAATGACTTACACGAACACATAGTTTCCATTTTGCGTTAATGTTTACATAGTTCCAGCACATCCGTACAATGCACAGCCCATAGGAACTGACTTTACAGATCGTGTAATCGATTTAACTGAAAACAATTGCCACTCTACTGCCTCCCTACTGCCATCCGAAGCTCTTAGGCACTTGCTTATATAGTTTCTTAAGAAAGAGTTATACTGAAAGTCGGTTGTTTCATAAGAAATTGCAGTTACAGTTTTGAAGATAACAAATGACTGACTGTAAAGAACATGATTGCTAAAATTAATTTCTAGATTCAGCATCGAAATTCTGGTACAGAAATGTGACTAACAATACTTCATATAAGATACGTTAATTTATGTCTGGTTACTTACTACAAGGATTCTGATGCTAGCATATTTTGGAGTTCAAAATTTACATAATAATCTCGTTTTGACCAAAAGATCGAAATATTAATTTATGAATGATAGAAAGTTCTAGAACTCGTAATTACAGAATTAATTACAATGAATCTGATTATAGCTTTTATAGAAATATAATCTCTTGAGAGTGAAAGTAACTTCCATTGCATCAGTTATACAGAAATCTACCCAAAACATTAATTTCACTGTTCACAAAGAAACAGAATTTTGACACAATTAATTTCCCATTTGATGACTGAACTATTTTCAACACTAGCATTTCTATCATCATCATCATCATCATCATCATCATCATCATCATCATCATCATCATCATCATTTAAGACTGATTATGCCTTTCAGCGTTCAGTCTGGAGCATAGCCCCCCTTATACAGTTCCTCCATGATCCCCTATTCAGTGCTAACATTGGTGCGTGATGTTAAACCTATTACTTCAAAATCATTCTTAACCGAATCCAAGTACCTTCTCCTTGATCTGCCCCGACTCCTCCTACCCTCTACTGCTGAATCTATGAGTCTCTTGGGTAACCTTGCTTCTCCCATGCGTGTAACATGACCCCACCATCTAAGCCTGTTCGCCCTGACTGCTACATCTATGGAGTTCATTTCCAGTTTTTCCTTGATTTCCTCATTGTGGACACCCTCCTGCCATTGTTCCCATCTACTAGTACCTGCAATCATCCTAGCTACTTTCATATCCGTAACCTCAACCTTGTTGATAAGGTAACCTGAATCCACCCAGCTTTCGCTCCCATACAACAAAGTTGGCCGAAAGATTGAACGGTGCACAGATAACTTAGTCTTGGTACTGACTTCCTTCTTGCAGAAGAGAGTAGATCGTAGCTGAGCGCTCACTGCATTAGCTTTGCTACACCTCACTTCCAGTTCTTTCACTATGTTGCCATCCTGTGAGAATATGCATCCTAAGTACTTGAAACCGTCCACCTGTTCTAACTTTGTTCCTCTTATTTGGCACTCAATCCGTTTATATTTCTTTCCCACTGACATTACTTTCGTTTTGGAGATGCTATCTTCATACCATAGACCTTACATTTCTGATCAAGCTCTGAAATATTACTTTGCAAACTTTCAATCGAATCTGCCATCACAACTAAGTCATCCGCATATGCAAGACTGCTTATTTTGTGTTCACATATATTAATCTCACTCAGCCAGTCTATTGTTTTCAACATATGATCCATAAATAATATGCACAACATTGGAGACAGGTTGCAGCCCTGTCTTACCCCTGAAACTACTCTGAACCATGAACTCAATTTACCGTCAACTCTAACTGCTGCCTGACTATCCATGTAAAATCAGAACTAGCATTTCTTCGTTCTTATTTTCTGATAGATACACAAATGCAATAATTTGTTTCTCTGTAAATATCGTAAAACTGATGATGACTATAAGATACCACTAATAAAGATTCCTGTTAATTGTACTTAAATGAGCGATAGATAACTAAATAGGTGTGTTATATTTTATATAACTCGTGTACAGTGCTAATTTATACAATACAAAGCACCAAAAATTATATTTTAACATTTGCTATACTGTGAAATGTATATCGTATAACACGTAAAAGAGTGGTACCGAATACTTCATGTAAGTATACCCACAGTACGTCCTATCAAAATCTCTACGGAAGTGAAAAGATCATCTGCGGTTCAAAGAAGAACATGGAAGCTTTTGAAATGTGGTGTTACAAAAGAATACTGAAGATTAGACGTGTAAATCGAATAACTGCTGAGGAGGTACTACGTCGAACTGGGGTAAAAGAATTTTGCGGCATATCTTGACTAAAAGCAGTGGCAAACGGGATACAACCTAAGGCATCAAGGTGTGGTCAGTTTGGTAATGAAGGTAGTTGTTGGGGGAGGGAGTAGAACTGTAAAGGGAAACGTTGGCATGAATGCAGTAATCAGGTTAAATAGAGGTAAGTTGCAGTAATTACTAAAGGACGAAGAGACTTGTGGAGCATGTACTAGCGCGAAGAGCGGCACCCAAACCATCTTTGGTCTCAAGACCACTGCGACATCGGATAAAACTGTGTCAAAATACCGTTTCAGTTAGATACATATGGAATCAATAAATGATACTAGAAATAGTACTATCATGTAAATGAATTGGATTTACAGTCTGCCGCAGCACAAGACATTCGAAAATACAATTGATTTAAAAATGTTTTCCACGCTCTTCCGTTCACAGCCTAAAATGAAGCTTGAGCGATTGCCATCACTGACCAATAGTTAGAAATTTTACAAGGATGGGAGAAGGAATTGGAGCGGCTTCATTATTGCATCATTCGGTTATGTGAATTCGTGACAGCATGGAAAATTTAAGCAGGGTGATCTTACCGAAACTTGAGCTTTTATTTTTCCCTCTAAATGCAGTCACACAACAACTTCAGACACTGATCAGTGGAAGCCCCAGCTAGATGGTGACCTGCTATTTCCTACACCACTTACTTTTACAGCAGTAAGTAGATACATATTTTAAATTTATGAAGTGGTAAACTTCATTTTGAGTTTTAAAGTCTTCAGATGAAGACGTAAGTTCGAAAGTAGTTACCACACGATAAAGATTTTTGCAGTTTCGTGGATGTATACATAAAAATATGTAGAAATAGTAGTTGATTTATTGTCTTGTTAATAGCCTGGAGCCATTATTCTATCTACAAATACTCACTGATGCAATTTCACGTGGTGTATGCTGTCGTCTTGTGATTTTCTCTTATTCTGACTTCTCAGAATGTAAAACTAAAATATATCACCTGACAAAAATAAACTTCGTTGTTTTAGTAAGCCGGCCGGAGTGGCCGTGCGGTTCTAGGTGCTACAGTTTGGAGCCGAGTGACAGCTACGGACGCAGGTTCGAATCCTGCCTCGGGCATGGATGTGTGTGATGTCCTTAGGTTACTGAGGGTTTAATTAGTTCTAAGTTCTAGGCGACTGATGACATCAGAAGTTAAGTCGCATAGTGCTCAGAGCCCTTTTTTTGTTTTAGTAAATTGGTATTTTACTTCCCTTTAACGGATAATTTGGTGTGGATGAACATCGTTCAACTCTAGCTAAACTTTAACTTTTATTTTCTTCAAAGTTAAGTTGACAAAATTTCAACAGTTTCTCGATAATAACTGTACTAAAATTATCCATTTCCATTAACGTAACGTTGCGAATTCATTTAAATGTCCTCCAGGTAACGCTCATCTCACAATACGTCCTGCCAACGCGACGTCATTTTTACAATCGATTAGGCAATATCGACGGTCGATGCGGAGGGAGCCATTTCATTTTGGCTTGTTCAGCTGTTTTGTATTGCAACTTACAGTATGCTGTTTGAAGACAACGGCACACAGAAAATGTATCACAGACACGTCACCCGTATAATAATTAGAGGTCAGCTAATAACCCATCAAAGATATAAGCCTTCAACAGACAGATAATCCAGACGTGAGACAAAAATGAAGCGACTGAGTCGAGTCGTAATCGATAATGTCGTGGTTTACGGAGGTGAGTGCTGTAAATTCGCTGTTTTTTGACTTAGCGTTATTGACTTTCTGTGACTTTCTTATGAATGTAATAGATGTTTGCCGACCGGAGAGGCCATGCGGTTCTAGGCGCTACAGTCTGGAACCGCGAGACCGCTACGGTCGCCGGTTCAAATCCTGCCTCGGGCATGGATATGTGTGATGTCCTTAGGTTAGTTAGGTTTAAGTAGTTCTAAGTTCTAGGGGACTGATGACCACAGATGTTAAGTCCCACAGTGCTCAGAGCCATTTGAACCTTTTTTTTTTTTTTTTAAATAGATGTTTGTTCTGCAATATTCGACGTTATTTAACCTTTCCGTCTGATTGGAGAACGATGGCTGAAATAAATATTTAACTGTTTATATCCAATCTGTGGCGCTTTCTAAGTGTGTGATAAGGCAGGAACCTAAGAGGACAGCTTAAATTGCTGCGAGTGAAACAGGGATAATGAACATTCATATTATTTCGTGTCACAAGTATTTCGCGGATAACACTCACCTCACAAGATTTTCTGCAAATCAGAGGCACCTCCGATTAATATATTTGTTAAGACACAAAGGAATCAAAGAGTGGGCACTGAAGTTGCGAAACACGAGAGTCACAAATGAATTACGTTACACCACACCATCAAAAATACAATGTACGGGTTGGCGAGAGGTCTATTAATTTTTAAAGTGATCAGCTACAGTTATTGATGTAAAAAATTTAGACGACTCCTTAGCAAATCTATTGGTTCACTGAACTCACTAAGAGTTAGGCGTTAGTGAATTCGCCTTCTCTGCCAACCGACCTTAACCACCGTTGTGTATTAGTCAGCGCTGTAAGTACAATAACCTTTATTTGGTGCACATTGAACTCCTTTTCGTTACGTTTCGACTAATACGAAACAGTTATATGCAGCAGTCACACTTTTCCGATCTCTAGCGAGCTACTAATATGTCGTTTTGAGACTAGCATGTTAGCGGACTTGTGCAGGAAAACAAGATTATTGGTATTGGCAGTCTTTCCTCCAGCTGTTTGCTGGAAAGCGAGCCTCGCGAGAACAGGATGTCGGTAGCGCGTCCTCTTCGCTGTTGTGACGCAAGAAGCGCAGCTGGCAATATTTGCTCCGCGTTATCTTTTATCGCTAAAGCTGGATCTGCGACAGCGCTAAAGCGCACAACAAACAGCTCACGCCTGGAGATTTCGCACAAATATTTTCTCAGCGACGACGTAAACCACCTCACCGTTTGCGTGGTCTGAAACACTGAAAGTGGCGGTTGATGTGTTTCTGTAGTTTGCACAGCTCTACTTAAAGACAATGAAAAATCTGTCTCCGTAAATCGCAGATGCACGTACGTTTTTAGCCTGACTTATTTAAACACCAAAGAAGAAACTTAAGATTAAAGGCGAATTCCATACTTGTTTTTCTGCATTCGATGAAGCAAAATTGTTGGTCGGATAATGCATTATTTCTTGGTCCCTTGCCTGATGGATTAAATACCCGACAGAATAATTTTGGTATTCACACCTCTATGTATCTAATAGTGACAGAATGTGTCTTCAACAGAATGTCTTCATAGAAAATACACCCCATCATAACGGCATCGTTCCAAAGGATTTCGCTGTTTAACGGTTTAAACGTAACTGGCATTATTTGTGTTTGTCACAGTATGGAGCTATTGCTATACATAAAAGTTTTGAGATAGTTAAATTGATTCCAGAAGCCATAAAATCCAATTATGGCAATATTGATAGTCTCTTCATTAGTTGGTAGGAAAAGTTTGAAAACACAGCACTGTCAGTTGTACAGTATCTCACGTGACAGTTACACTGTTTTAAATTATTTTCTTTTTAAAATGCTTTAGAGGGTTGGATATTAAACCCCAGTTTTCCTACCTTCTTAAAGGGTTGAAATACACTCCTGGAAATTGAAATAAGAACACCGTGAATTCATTGTCCCAGGAAGGGGAAACTTTATTGACACATTCCTGGGGTCAGATACATCACATGATCACACTGAGAGAACCACAGGCACACAGACACAGGCAACAGAGTATGCACAATGTCGGCACTAGTACAGTGTATATCCACCTTTCGCATCAATGCAGGCTGCTATTCTCCCATGGAGACGATCGTAGAGATGCTGGATGTAGTCCTGTGGAACGGCTTGCCATGCCATTTCCACCTGGCGCCTCAGTTGGACCAGCGTTCGTGCTGGACGTGCAGACCGCGTGAGACGACGCTTCATCCAGTCCCAAACATGCTCAATGGGGGACAGATCCGGAGATCTTGCTGGCCAGGGTAGTTGACTTACACCTTCTAGAGCACGTTGGCTGGCACGGGATACATGCGGACGTGCATTGTCCTGTTGGAACAGCAAGTTCCCTTGCCGGTCTAGGAATGGTAGAACGATGGGTTCGATGACGGTTTGGATGTACCGTGCACTATTCAGTGTCCCCTCGACGATCACCAGTGGTGTACGGCCAGTGTAGGAGATCGCTCCCCACACCATGATGCCGGGTGTTGGCCCTGTGTGCCTCGGTCGTATGCAGTCCTGATTGTGGCGCTCACCTGCACGGCGCCAAACACGCATACGACCATCATTGGCACCAAGGCAGTAGCGACTCTCATCGCTGAAGACGACACGTCTCCATTCGTCCCTCCATTCACGCCTGTCGCGACACCACTGGAGGCGGGCTGCACGTTGTTGGGGCGTGAGCGGAAGACGGCCTAACGGTGTGCGGGACCGTAGCCCAGCTTCATGGAGACGGTTGCGAATGGTCCTCGCCGATACCCCAGGAGCAACAGTGTCCCTAATTTGCTGGGAAGTGGCGGTGTGATCCCCTACGGCACTGCGTAGGATCCTACGGTCTTGGCGTGCATCCGTGCGTCGCTGCGGTCCGGTCCCAGGTCGACGGGCACGTGCACCTTCCGCCGACCACTGGCGACAACGTCGATGTACTGTGGAGACCTCACGCCCCACGTGTTCAGCAATTCGGCGGTACGTCCACCCGGCCTCCCGCATGCCCACTATACGCCCTCGCTCAAAGTCCGTCAACTGCACATACGGTTCACGTCCACGCTGTCGCGGCATGCTACCAGTGTTAAAGACTGCGATGGAGCTCCGTATGCCACGGCAAACTGGCTGACACTGACGGCGGCGGTGCACAAATGCTGCGCAGCTAGCGCCATTCGACGGCGCTGTGCCGTGCGTGTGATCATTGCTTGTACAGCCCTCTCGCAGTGTCCGGAGCAAGTATGGTGGGTCTGACACACCGGTGTCAATGTGTTCTTTTTTCCATTTCCAGGAGTGTATTTATGCTGAAGTGCAGCACGCCAGATTTTGATCCGTCGATATTACCAAATTATTGGTATTCACGTAAAATATATTATTGCTTTGAAAATAGGCAGTAGAATATGCAAGCTCCCTCAAAATCCTCAAAGCAGTAATAATCACCGAATCACAAAGCGTTCTGAAATCCATTAATTACTGGTTCTGAGACTAAGGAACTAGTCAATACATCTACGAGCAAGTAGATCACTACTATGAAGCATAAATTATGGTCAAATTATAGACTTAGTTTGGAATTAACCTCATTTCGGCATTCAGTGCAATGATACAGCAGATTTACTAGCGAGAGATTCAATTAACAACGGAAGACCTATGGACGTGAAATTCCCATACCTCTCAAAAATAAAACAAGCCGTTCTCTTCTGGCAGGGAAACCGGAACGAAAGTCAAAACATAAGTGAACAAAGCTATGCTAGTGTACAGCCATTAGCTCAAAAACAGCCATGGTTTGTAAAGTGCGAACATTCAAGGCAAATTATAGCGTCCACTGTCATAATGCGTCTCAGTAATGGATCTTTTCTCTCCCACTTACACAACAAGGAGTTTTTAGCAAACAGAACACAGCATGTTGTTATCAATGGAGAGATGTCTACAGACGTTAAAGTAACCCCTGGCGTGCCACAGGGGAGTGTTATGGGACCATTGCTTTTCACAATATATATAAGTGACCTAGTAGATAGTGTTGGAAGTTCCATGCGGCTTTTCGCGGATGATACTGTAGTATACAGAGAAGTTGCAGCATTAGAAAATTGTAGCGAAATGCAGGAAGATCTGCAGCGGATAGGCACTTGGTGCAGGGAGTGGCAACTGACCCTTAACATAGACAAATGTAATGTATTGCGAATACATAGAAAGAAGGATCGTTTATTGTATGATTATATGACAGCGGAACAAACACTGGTAGCAGTTACTTCCGTAAAATATCTGAGAGTATGCGTACGGAACGATTTGAAGTGGAACGATCATATAAAATTAATTGTTGGTAAGGCGGGTACCAGTTTGAGATTCATTGGGAGAGTCCTTAGAAAATGTAGCCCATCAATAAAAGAGGTGGCTTACAAAATACTCGTTCGACCTGTACTTGAGTATTGCTCATCAGTGTGCGATCCGTACCAGATCGGGTTGACGGAGGAGATAGAGAAGATCCAAAGAAGAGCGGCGCGTTTCGTCACAGAGTTATTTGGTAACCGTGATAGCGTTACGGAGATGTTTAACACACTCAAGTGGCAGACTCTGCAAGAGAGGCGCTCTGCATCGCAGTGTAGCTTGCTCGCCAGGTTTCGAGAGGGTGCGTTTCTGGATGAGGTATCGAATATATTGCTTCCCCCTACTTATACCTCCCGAGCAGATCACGAATGTAAAATTAGAGAGATTAGAGCGCGCACGGAGGCTTTGAGACAGTCGTTCTTCCCGCGAACCATACGCGACTGGAACAGGAAAGGGAGGTAATGACAGTGGCACGTAAAGTGCCCTCCGCCACACACCGTTGGGTGGCTTGAAGAGCATAAATGTAGGTGTAGATGTAGAAATGATGTGAGGAAAGTAATGAAACTTATTTTTTGTCTACCAAAGTTTTTATTTTTTATTTTTTTTTTTTCAAACAGCAATATCGTCCCCTTCAAAGCAGTTCCTTTCGGCCGTGGAAAACAGGAATGCCTTTTGAGGTCAAAAATTCCGTGGTAGAAGTTGGAAGTGACCGTGTGACATGGGTTGTTCTGATGATGCAGCCTCTACTTGTCTACCGTGTCTGGTATCACTTGATTTACTCTTTTCCTGAGCCTCTTAAGGGGGGGGGGGGGGGGGACTCTTTATGCACTACCGTAAAAAATGCGAATGAGTGCTGTTCTGATCTTTGAGTCGCTCATTCGAGCTTTTTTCGGTCGAGGAGATATCTCAGTGTATCACTCCTCCCTTTGCTACTTTTTCTCAGAATCGTACTCAGAACTCGACGATTCACCATTTGCGATCGCATGACTGTACCATTCGTAGTCATTGGCAGTCCTCTCAAAAAGATCAACGTAAACGTTTCTTCAATTGTCCTTCTGCTCAGTTGTAGGATTTTTCTGCACCATTTTGGTACAAACTTTTCGCATGTGGAAAACGTGTGTAATATATGATGTACGGTGAAAGTTTTAACAGCTGACCAATTATCCTTATTGTTAATCTTCGGCCTGATCTCACAAAAGCACGAAGACGTTCGACGTTTTGTTGGTTTTTGGAGTTAAAAGTCTCCCCGAGTGAGGTCGATCTTCCGAAAACGACTTGTGCCAACAAAAAACTCGAGCTCTTCATAAAGAATGTTCTGCATAAGCCTGTATGGACTTCTCACACATCAGACTCGCGAATTCCGTGAGTCAAACACTTGATGCCATAGTATTTCTCTAAACTCCACTCTTCCCTTTTTCTTAACTCACGACAAAACCACAATTTCACTGATACCGCTTTCAAAAAATTACGTGATGCCCGTACAGAGCTGAAACTCGGACTGAACATTTGAAAGGGGTGTACACACCCGCCACACAAGCGTTAACGAATCGCTAGAAGTGTCGTCCGTCTAATTACTTTTGTCGCACACCTCGTTGAATCAGCGTATTGGAGACACCCTACCTTCAATCTGGTTCAGATGGCTCTGAGCACTATGGGACTTAACATCTATGGTCATCAGTCCCCTAGAACTTAGAACTACTTAAACCTAACCAACCTAGGGACAGCACACAACACCCAGTCATCACGAGGCAGAGAAAATCACTGACCCCGCCGGGAATCGAACCCGGGAACCCGGGCGTGGGAAGCGAGAACGCTACCGCACGACCACGAGCTGCGGACCCGTCAATCTGATTCTGTCACAACTAGTGACGTAAATCACATCCCATTTCTGTGAAAACGCTGTGAGAAAGTCAGAGCCAAATTTTAAAAGGAGCTCCTGAGTCTTCGTCTCTGCCAGCCACTTTCCACTACCCTTGTTCCTTGAGATACAACTAGAACTGCGCATGATGCCACAGCCAGATCTATAGCGCAAAAAAGACGTAAGAATCTAGGACTGGAGGTCGCTCATTCTACTTAAACTACTGAATGATCTGTTTTCATACAAAAAATGATTAGCGGTTAATTGTATCTAATAATGTTACTGAATGTGTGTAACAGTTACAAAGTGAAGAAAAATTTATGAATGGGTGCCCTAAAATATAGGTATAACGAAAGTCAAATGTTCCTTTCTGTATTTGTCAATCCTTCTAAATTGTGAATGCTAAAACCGTATCTGCTAGAAGTCGAAATTTAATAACGAAAAAAAAGAAATCTTTTACATTGGCACCGACAAACATATCGTCGTACCTGTGTAGTACTTCGCAGTCCGAAAAACAGATTGTAAAGTGGACAAACAGTAGCATAATATTGACAGACATGATTCCAGAAAGACGATGAAACGATCCGGGTGCTTTGAAGAAGCAGTATCAAGAAATGTAAAAGTAAGTTTGATTGTACAGCCAGTAAGTAAGCGGTATTAATCTGGAAACTAGGGTATCTTAGGATACTGATGACGTTCGTACAGTGATCTGAAAATTCGTTAACTCCGAAGAAACATGTCACAGATTCAAAATTAGATTTAACAGGTACTGAATGGTGTTTCTCTATCATCCTTAAAATCATTCCTCTAACAGCCCATCGCTGTCAACTTACTTGGAATCCCGCTACAGGGTTTCAATGATGCAAACATATTCAATGTTACTGTTACGATCGTTATTTTCCCATTCAACGCTTGTAATAGGTACTTAGCCAAAATGAGCACACCTAATGCAGCAAATATCAGTAAGATTCCGAAACTGCGGATAAATTTTATGAATTTAACACAGCTGCAGGATTGTCAGCAATGCCTGGTTCTCCAGACATAGTTAAAAGTAAGTATTACAAGCTTCGACGGAGAAAATAACGATTGTGATATTAACGATGAAAACTTTTGTCTCCTTGAAATCCTAAGGCCTGAATCCAAGTAAAGTTGCAAGCGATGGGGCCGTAGACAACGTGACGTATGGAGGTTTGGGTCCGTCACTGAAGCATGCTCGAGTAATAAAAGTCGTTAACGCAACCGCTTGCGACAAGCGGGAAATCTGGGTTCGAGCTCCCCTCTGACACAAATTTTCGTGTCACCAAAATACAATAACTACATACCTAATGCAGATAATATCAGAAAGATACCGCAATTGCAAATAAATTTCACAAATTTAATACAGCTGCAGGACTGTCACCAATGTCTGGTTCTCCAGAAATTGTTGCAGTATTACGAGCTTCGACGAGTAAAAAGACGATCGTAATGCTACCCTTCAATACGTTTGTCTTCTTGACACACTATGGCGGAAATCCAAGTAAAGCTGCAAGCGACTGGGTCGCAGACAAAGTGTCATATGGAAGTTTTGTTTGGTCCTGGAAGCGAGCTCGGATAGCCGAAGTGGTCGAGGCAACCACTTGCAACAAGCGGGAAATCCGGGTTCGAGTTCTGGTGTGGCAATAGACAGTAGCTTCATAGCTAATGCAGGTATTGTCAGAAATATTCCGCAATTGTGAACAAATTTCAATTCCTGCGCCGTAGAACCGCAGCCCGCCGCTAGAGGACCTATAACAATATAGTTGAATAAAGTCGAATATCGTGCGGCAATTCGTTTTCGGTAACAGAGGATATGTTGTAGCTGTGTTAGGTCGATGCAGAGCGCTAAAGAAGCCATCACGATTGGCCTAACATAGCTGCAGCATTTTCACTGTTGCCGAAAACGAATTCACGCCAATTTCTTTCAGCTCCTCTAGCGGCGTGCTACGATAATCTGACGTGGGAATTTCAGTGCGTACCAGGCCTGTTGACATGTTGTTGTCGCGGTCTTCAGTTCGAAGACTGGTTTGATTTAGCTGTGCGTGCTGCTCTGCCCTGCGGAAGCCTCTTCATCTCAGAATAACTACTGCAAGCTACATGCTTCTGAATCTGCTTACTGCATTGCTCTCTTCATATCCCTCAACGATTTTTACCCACCACACTTCCCTCCAACACTAAATGTGTGATCCCTTGATGTCTCAGAAGCTGTCGTACCAACCGATCCCTTCTTCTCGGCAGGTTGCGCACAAATTTCTTTTCTCCCCAATTCTATTCAGTGTCTTTTCTTTAGTTACGTTATCTACTCATCTAATCATCAGCATTGTTCTGTAGTACAACAGTTAAAAAACTTCTGTTCCTTTCTTGTCTAAAAGTGTTCATTGTCCAACTGTTTCACTTCATACATGGCTACACTAAATAAAAATACTTTGAGGAATGACTTTTTAACACTTAATTCTATATTCGATATGAACAAATTTCTCTTTTTGAGAAACGTTTTCCTTACCATAGGAAGTCTACAGTTTTTATTTCGGCCACCATCAATTGTTTGGCTGCCAAAATAACAAGACTCATCTACCACTTTAAGTGAGTCGTTTCCTACGTGATTCCTGCAGCATCTGATTGAATTCGGCTATATTCCATTTCCTTGTTTTGCTTTTATTGATGTTCATCTTATATTCTCCTATCAAGGCAGTGTCCATTCCGTTCAACCGCTCTTCCAAGCCAGTTGCTGTTTTTGTCAGAATTACAATGTCACTCGCAATCCTCAAAGTTTTAATTTGTTGTCCGTGAACCTCAACTCCTGCTCCAAATATTTCTTTGGTTTCCTTTAATGCTTGCTCAATGTAAATACTTAATAACGTCGTGGACAGGCTACAATCCCTTTCACGCCCCTCTGCTCTTATAACTGGTGTCTTTATTGAACCTCTGCCATTTTTTGAATTTCAAGGAGGGTACTCCTGTCAGCATTGTAAAAAGCTTCCTCTAATCTACAAGTTCTATAAACGTAAGTTTGCCTTTTTTTAACCATCTTCCAAAGATTACGCGTAGGTTCAGTATTACCTCGCATGTTGCTACATTTCTGCGGAATCCAAACTACCAGTTTTTCCATTCTTCTGTAAAGAATTTGTGTTGGTATTCTGCAGCCATGGCCTATTGAACTGTTATTTCGATGATATTCACACTGTCAGCATTCGCTTCTTGTGGAATTCGTATTACTACGTTCTTCTTGAGGTCTGACGGTATCTAGCTTATTCCATATATCTTGCTCCCCAGCTGAAAGAATTTTATCGTGGCTCTTCCAAGCCTATCAATAGTTCTGACGAATGTCGCCTACGCCCGGGGCCTTCTTTCGACTAAGCGCGTTCACTGTTCTGTTAAATTCTTCTCCATCTCGTCTTCATTTAAGTCCTCTTCAAGTTCTATAATACTGCCTTTAAGTTCATGTTCATTGTATTCGAGGTGCGACAATAAAGTAATGAGATTGATTTTCTTTGCAAGATATGGCAACCCTGCAGGCTTGCGTAGGCACAATATCTTTGACCTTGGTCTATAAGCTGCTTATGCTCCAAGCGGCACATAGATGCAACTGTTCAGTCGTGAGTTGTGGTGTAACAAGTTAACTCATGTTTGTGTCTCTCGTTACGGAAATGGAACCGCATAATATTGCGCAATGGTATGCCATATCTTTTTGCGTTAAATTGGGCGAAAACGCGACGACAGCTTACGGTTAGCTTCAGAAGGATTTTTGAGAGGAGATTACGTCAAGAGCTCAAGTTTTTCGTTGGCATAAAATGTTTAGTGACGGCAGGACGAATGTTGAACATGAAGACCACAGCGGATGACCATCAACCTCATGGACAGATGTCAACTTGGCCAGGTTGCAAGGACTCGTACGATCTGATCGAAGATTATCTATGAAAATGGTTGCAGAAGCAATGAGCAACAATCGAGAAATGTTTCGTCTAATAATAACTAAATATCTTGGTATGAGAAATATATGTGCAAAAATGGTCCCCAAAATCTCACACCACGAGAAACACGGAAAAATGTGGCAGCCGCTCTGTTAGAGGAAACGGAAATCAATCCAGAATTGTTGAGCCCTGTTATCACTGGTGATAAAAGTTGGTGTTTTCAGTATGATCCAGAGAAAAAATGCCAAAGTTCGCAATAGTGCTCAAAGAGATCACCCAGATCAAAAAAAGCTCGTATGCCAAAGACAAAAGTGAAATGCATACTTTTGTGGTTCTTTGATTCCAAGGAAATTGTTCATAAAGAGTGGGTGCCTCCTGGACAAACAGTTAGCCAATATTACTACAAATAAATTTTAGAAGAACTTCGTAAAAGAGTTCTTCGTGTCTGTGCCAACATTGCTGGTAATTGGATTCTGCATCACGATAATGCGCCATCCCATACTGCTCTGTCAGTACAGGAGTTCTTAACCTCAAAACAAATTTCAGTACTACCACAGCCACCTTATTCACCAGATATCGCTCCATGCGACTTTATTCTATTTCCAAGAGGCAAAACGGCGGTAAAGGGATACCATTTTCAAACAACACAACATGTCCAAAAAGCTGTGACGAGGGTCTTGGAGGATATTACAGAAGATGAGTTCCAGAAATGTTACCATCCATGGCAGAAGTGCTGGAAAAAGTGTGTACAATCAGAAGGGAACTACTTTGAAGGAGACAACACTGAACTTGACTAAAACGGTAAGCGACATTTTTTTTCACACCAGTCTCATTACTTTATTGTCGCACCTCGTAGATCCTTCTTATACTCCTTCCATCTCTCAGCTTTCACTTCCTTGCTTAGGGCTGGTTTTCAATCCGAACTCTTGGTACTCATACAGCTACCTTCCTTTTCTCCAAAGGCTAATTTAATGTACTTGGAAACAATGAAATAAAGTAATTAGGTGACTTTATTTCATCGAGGTGATAGAACTTTTCTTAAGTATAGGTTCGACTGATGTTGACAGTTATCTTGGGTTGGCAAGCAAGTGTTTTGTTTCTTACGGTAATAATAAAGTGTACTAAAGAATCGTATTTGTCAATAACTATACTTCACTAGCGACTTAAATTCCTGAGATCAGTTCCCCACTTACTACACAATAAAGAACGAGAACAGGAAAGAAGTTGCAGGTTTTGTCTGCGCCAGATCGTTGCGTGTTTCGGGAAGTCTGTTTGCGCCATTCGCTGAGGTGCGCTGGGTCGTACAGACGGACCACAAGCGGAGGCTGCAGGCGGGGCAAGTGCCTGCCGGCGCCATCCCCGCTGCAGAAATAAAACGCCTTTACGCTGTTCCTTATGAGACACAATTCAGCTGTTATTGCACAAATTCGTGTGCCACCGAGACCGCTGGGACTCTGCGGCTGTAAAACGCTTCATGGAGCAACGTTTTATTTCTGAACGTATAGCTACAGCCTTGCTCTGTTTCGTCGCCACGTTTCTTTCTCACAAAGGCATGCTTCAGGAGAAACAGGGCACAATATTCCCAACCGCCTTCACGCAACAAACAGTCCTTAAACATCCAGCAAATGCCAACACTGTGCAGCTTTACTACCAATTTAGAAATCAGGTGCCGTGATATACTTAAGTATACCCGCTCAGGAGTTCTGTGAAAAGATATGGAAATTAAAACCGACATGGGCAGAGGCTTTTCTTTTACCGCTAACTATTCTTTAGGGTGGGGGGAGGAGCGGTTGATCAGTCTTATGACAGGTTTGATGCCACCCGCCAATTTTCAGGTAATCCACGCACGAGGGGTCACCCCCGTTACACCGGTACGCAAATGAAATGCCCGAGATAATGTCTATCTCCGTAATATTCTCGACTCTTCGACCTAGGGGAATTAACGCAAATCTTACAACGGCACCATTTAATAATGAGCCTAAAGACCATGTCATTACAGAAGGTTTTGTAATCGGTTATGGTAGTTATCTTAGAAGCTAGATTAAGGAAAGGCTCACCTGCGTTTCTAGCATTTGTAGACTTAGAGAAAGCTTCTGACAACGTTGACTACTATACTCTCTTTCAAATTATTAAGGTGGCAGGGGTAAAATACAGGAAGCGAAAGGCTATTTACAATTTGTATAGAAACCAGTGGCAGTTATAAGAGTCGAGGGACACGAAAGGGAAGCAGTGGTAGGGAAGGGAGTGAGACAGGGTTGTAGCATCTCCCCGACGTTATTAAATCTGTATATTGAGCAAGAACTGAAAGAAACAAAAGAAAGATTTGGAGTAGGTATTAAAATCCATGGAGAAGAAATATAAATCAGATGAAAAACAGCCGACCAGTTGCGAAGGATAAAGTAATCTTTACCTAGGTTTCAATAGGTTTAAACCTATCTTCTTCAGAAGACGGCAGTATTACATTAACATGGCATGATACGTCGTTGCAATTTTTACAAACATCTCCATAGCTCCATTAGTTCAAATACAATATAGCCCTAAGAGTAGGGTTCGTCAAATAAATAAAATTAAGTACATGGAGGTCGGAGCGCGTATAAGCAACTTCTTCTTATACGCGCTCCGACCTCCATGTACTTAATTTTATTTATTTGACGAACCCTACTCTTAGGGCTATATTGTATTTGAACTAATGGAGCTATGGAGATGTTTGTAAAAATTGCAACGACGTATCATGCCATGTTAATGTAATACTGCCGTCTTCTGAAGAAGATAGGTTTAAACCTATTGAAACCTAGGTAAAGATTACTTTATCCTTCGCAACTGGTCGGCTGTTTTTCATCTGATTACGTGGAACCGTTGCTGTTACGCAGCTATGTTTAAAATAAAGAAATATAAACTTTGAGGTTCGCCGATGACACTGTAATTCTGTCAGAGACAGCAAAGGACCTGGAAGAGCAGTTGAATGGAATGGGTACTGTCTTGAAAGGAGGATATAAGATGAACATCAACAAAAGCAAAACGACGATAATCGAATGTAGTCGTATTAAATCGGGTGATGCCGAGGGAATTAGATTAGGAAATGAGACACTTAAAGTAGTAAAGGAGTTTTGCTATTTGGGGAGCAAAATAACTGATGATGGTCGAAGTAGAGACGATATAAATTGTAGATTGGCAATGACAAGGAAAGCGTTTCTGAAGAAGAAAAATTTGTTAACATCGAGTATAGCTTTAAGTGTTAGGAAGTCGTTTCTGAAAATATTTGTATGGAGTGTAGCCATGTATGTAAGTGAAACATGGACGATAAATAGTTTGGACAAGAAGAGAATAGAAGCTTTCGAAATGTGGTGCTACAGAAGAATGCTGAAGATTAGATGGGTAGATCACATAACTAATGAGGAGGTATTGAATAGGATTGGGGAGAAGAGAAGTTTGTGACACAACTTGACTAGAGGAAGGGATCGGTTGGTAGGATATGTTCTGAGGCATCAAGGGATGACAAATTTAGCATTGGAGGGCAGCGTGAAGAGTAAAAATCGTAGAGGGAGACCTTGAGGTGAATTCGGAAGGATGTAGGTTGCAGTAGTTACTGGGAGATGAAGAAGCTTGTACAGGATAGAATAGCAAGGAGAGCTGCATCAAACCAGTCTCAGGACTGAAGACCACAACAACAACAACAACATGATAGTTACAGAGACTACATTTTATTAAGATTTTTGACCAACTCATAAGATCGGAGGATTACACAGAGCAAGTCACTGTCCGGATAATCGTTGTAACTTTTTTTTTTTTTGAGTTATCAGTTTTCTGACTGTTCTGATGCGGCCCTCCACGAATTTCTCTTCTGCGCCAAGCTCTTCATCTCAGAGAAGCACTTGCACACTACACCCTCAATTATTTTCTGGATGTATTCCTGTCTCTGCTTTCCTTGCTGTTTTTATCCTCTTCAGCTCCCTCTAGTACGATGGAAGTTATTCGTTGATGTCTTAATTCACATCCTATCATTGTGTCCCTTCTTCGTCTCAGTGTTTTCCAGAAGTTACTTTCTCCGTCGATTCTGCGGAGAGTGTCCTCATTTCTTGTCTGATCAGAACAACTAATTTCGACTTTTTTTGTAGCTCCACATCGCAAACGCTTCGATTCTCTTCTGTTCCGTTTCCCCAATCTTCACAATCTATTAGCATACGATGCTGTGCTGTAAATGAAGAATCTTAGTAATTTCTTCCCTTTGCAAGTGCTGTTCTGCTTCTTATGTCCTCCTCGATTCGTCCGTCATGGGTTAATTTGATTCCAACGTTTTGAATTCCTTATTTTCGTCTTGTTCTATATCACCAATGCCGATGTTAATTTTCTCGCTATTCTCATTTTTTATACTCCTCGTTACATTTGTCTTTCTTCGACTTATCCTCATTTTATATTCTGTGTTCGTTAGATTCTTCATGACATTCAGTACATTCTGTAATTCTTCACTTTCACCGTGGATAGGAATGTCATCATTGAATCTTATCATTGATATCTTTACACTTTGAATTTTAATCTCATACTTGAAACTTTCTTTTATTTTCGTCATTGCTTCTTCGTTGTACTAATTGAACAGTAGGGACGAAAGACTACGTTCCAGTCTTACACCCTTTTTAATCCAAGTGCTTCGATCTTGGTGTTCCAATCTCATTGCTTCCTTTTGCTTCATGCACATGTGGCATATCATCCGACTTTCCCTACGGTTTACTGTTATTTTTGCCAGAATTTCGAACATCTTGTACCATTTGACATGGTCGAAGGCTTTCTCTAGCCCGACAGATTGGATGAACGTGTCTTGATTGTTCTTCCAGAGCAAGGTCACGACTGCATCTCTGGTACCTTTACCTTTTCTAAAACCACCATCTACCAGATATTCAGTTTTCTTCTCCGTTCTCCTATATGTTATACCTGCCGGCAACTTGGACGCATGAGCTGTTAAGGTGATTGTGCGATAATTCTCGAACTTGTCGGCTCTTGCTCTCTTAGGGATTGTGTAGAGACTATTTTGGAAACTCGAACTGCTCATATATTCTACACACCACACCAGCTTGTAAAGTCGTTTGGTTGCCACTTCCCGCTATCATTTTACAAATTCCGATGGAACTTTATCTACTCCTTTCCCCTTATTTGACCCCATATCTTCGAGTGCTCCTTTGAATTCTGACTGGATGTCCTATCTCTTTCATATCGACTCCAATGTTTTGTTCTGTCATGTCATCAAAAAAATCATCCCCTTCATAGACGACCTCAATGTACCCTTTCTTCCTATACTCTCTCTCCTCTGCCTTTAATAGCGTAGTTCCCCGTTGCACTCTTAATGTTACGTTCCTTGTTTTTAATATCTCCGATGGCTGTTTTGACTTTTCTATATGCTGAGACGATCCTTCTGACAATCACTTCTTTTTCGACATCTTTACGTTTTTCAGCCAGCTATTTCGCCTTGGCTGCCTTACAGTTTCTATTTATTTCATCCCTTAGTCCTTTGCGAGGGCTTTTCGTAAAGTAACCTTTGTTTATTTAGAAATAATGTAATATACACTCCTGGAAATTGAAATAAGAACACCGTGAATTCATTGTCCCAGGAAGGGGAAACTTTATTGACACATTCCTGGGGTCAGATACATCACATGATCACACTGACAGAACCACAGGCACATAGACACAGGCAACAGAGCATGCACAATGTCGGCACTAGTACAGTGTATATCCACCTTTCGCAGCAATGCAGGCTGCTATTCTCCCATGGAGACGATCGTAGAGATGCTGGATGTAGTCCTGTGGAACGGCTTGCCATGCCATTTCCACCTGGCGCCTCAGTTGGACCGGCGTTCGTGCTCGACGTGCAGACCGCGTGAGACGACGCTTCATCAAGTCCCAAACATGCTCAATGGGGGACAGATCCGGAGATCTTGCTGGCCAGGGTAGTTGACTTACACCTTCTAGAGCACGTTGGGTGGCACGGGATACATGCGGACGTGCATTGTCCTGTTGGAACAGCAAGTTCCCTTGCCGGTCTAGGAATGGTAGAACAATGGGTTCGATGACGGTTTGGATGTACCGTGCACTATTCAGTGTCCCCTCGACGATCACCAGTGGTGTACGGCCAGTGTAGGAGATCGCTCCCCACACCATGATGCCGGGTGTTGGCCCTGTGTGCCTCGGTCGTATGCAGTCCTGATTGTGGCACTCACCTGCACGGCGCCAAACACGCATACGACCATCATTGGCACCAAGGCAGAAGCGACTCTCATCGCTGAAGACGACACGTCTCCATTCGTCCCTCCATTCACGCCTGTCGCGACACCACTGGAGGCGGGCTGCACGATGTTGGGGCGTGAGCGGAAGACGGCCTAACGGTGTGCGGGACCGTAGCCCAGCTTCATGGAGACGGTTGCGAATGGTCCTCGCCGATACCCCAGGAGCAACAGTGTCCCTAATTTGCTGGGAAGTGGCGGTGCGGTCCCCTACGGCACTGCGTAGGATCCTACGGTCTTGGCGTGCATCCGTGCGTCGCTGCGGTCCGGTCCCAGGTCGACGGGCACGTGAACCTTCCGCCGACCACTGGCGACAACATCGATGTACTGTGGAGACCTCACGCCCCACGTGTTGAGCAATTCGGCGGTACATCCACCCGGCCTCCCGCATGCCCACTATACGCCCTCGCTCAAAGTCCGTCAACTGCACATACGGTTCACGTCCACGCTGTCGCGGCATGCTACCAGTGTTAAAGACTGCGATGGAGCTCCGTATGCCACGGCAAACTGGCTGACACTGACGACGGCGGTGCACAAATGCTGCGCAGCTAGCGCCATTCGACGGCCAACACCGCGATTCCTGGTGTGTCCGCTGTGCCGTGCGTGTGATCATTGCTTGTACAGCCCTCTCGCAGTGTCCGGAGCAAGTATGGTGGGTCTGACACACCGGTGTCAATGTGTTCTTTTTTCCATTTCCAGGAGTGTAGTTACAGAATTTGTTTTACAATACGGAAAGTACACACGAATTTATTTTTCCACATTGTTTCCAGCCAAAAAAATGGTTCAAATGGCTCTGAGCACTATGGGACTTAACAGCTATGGTCATCAGTCCCCTAGAACTTAGAACTACTTAAACCTAACTAACCTAAGGACAGCACACAACACCCAGCCATCACGAGGCAGAGGAAATTCCTGACCCCGCCGGGAATCGAACCCGGGAACCCGGGCGTGGGAAGCGAGAACGCTACCGCACGACCACGAGATGCGGCCACAATGAGACATATTTCATAGCGTTTGACAAGGTTTGAAATCCCGCTGTCGAAGAATTCTACGCCACGCGGGGTAGCTGCGCGATCTAGGGCGCTTTAGCTTGGTTCACGTGGCTTCCCCGTCGGAGGTTCAAGTCCTCCCTCGGGCATGGGTATGTGTGTGTTGTCCTTAGCGGTGGTTAGTTTAAGTTAGATTAAGTAGTATGTAAGCATAGGCTAACACAGGAACTTACCACAAATTTCCAAATTTCCATTTTCGAAGAATTCTACCCCCTGCACCGATCTGGCATTAAATTTTCGGTAGCCCAAGTCTTTGGTAAACACTTTGTATAGCAGAGTACGATTAATCTGTGGAAGGTGCACAAAATGTTGTGAGATGGTTGATGTGTTGTTTTCCCTAACTTTTTCGTCCACGAAACAAATCACGCCTGCATTTATGATACTCGGTCGACCACTCTTCTCTTCGCCATGGGCATTAATTGGTCCATTACTGAACATACGGCAACAGCCTTATATCACCTTCACTCTTTACCGAAGACTTGGGCTATAGGAATTTTAATACCATAAAGGCGCAAGCGGCAGAATTGTACGATTGCAGAATTTCAGAGCTTATCAAACGCCAACCAATGCCTCAGTTTCTCTGGAAAGATTTTGGAAAAATAAATTAGAGTGTGTACTTTCTCAGTACAGTAAATCAACTGCACATTTTTTTTAGAAAAGTAAAGGGAAGGTACTTTGTGAATAATCCTCGTATAGTGCTCTATTTCAGTCTTTCCTTGAACATTTTGTACTCCCTTATTTCGTCAATCAATAGATTTCTTGTGTTATCCAGAGTTTCTTCGCATTTGCCTTCCTTGCACCTACGTATGTCTGCCCAAAATTTGTGATTTCCCTTTCTGGAGATGTCCGCTCCTCTTCAACTGAACTACCTGCTCTGGTAATCCTTATTGCAGTATCCACATCATCAACGAATGCAAACGCTTCTCGTCACACTTTAGTACTTCAGTATCGCACTTTCTTCAATGATCATGCTTCCATACGATTCTCTTAAACTCCAGTCTACCCTTCAACAATACTAAATTTTGATCTGTTCATCTGATGCAGGGTGCACCTTACAATCCAGTATCAGTTTCCCTAATCTCTGACCATGATGTAATCCAGCGGGAATCGTTCCGTGTCTCCGGGTATTTATTAAAAATACTTCCACCTCTTCTGATTATTGCACAGCGTATTCCTTCTTAGATCTGAAATTTATTGCGGAACTCAGCCTTTCTTCTCTCTCATTCCCGCACCAAAACCCACATTCTTCAGTAATCCTTTCTTCACTTCTTCCCCTTACAACGACATTCCAGTCTCCGAAGATTATTAGATTTTCATCTACATCTACATCCATACTCCGCAAGCCACCTGACGGTGTGTGGCAGAGGGTACGTTGAGTACCTGTATAGGTTCTCCCTTCTATTACAGTCTCGTATTCTTCGTGGGAAGAAGGATTGTCGGTATGCCCCTGTGTGGGCTCTAATCTCTCTGATTTTATCCTCATGGTTTCTTTGCGAGATATACGTAGGAGGGAGCAATATACTGCGAGACTCCTCGGTAAAGGTATGTTCTCGAAACTTCAACAAAAGCCCGTACCGAGCTACTGAGCGTTTCTCCTGCAGAGTCTTCCACTGGAGTTTATCTATCATCTCCGTAACGCTTTCGAGATTACTAAATGATCCTGTAACGAAGCGCACTGCTCTCCGTTGGATCTTCTCTATCTCTTCTATCAACCCAATCTGGTACGGATCCCACACTGCTGAGCAGTATTCAAGCAGTGGGCGAACAAGCGTACTGTAACCTACTTCCTTTGTTTTCGGATTGCATTTCCTTAGGATTCTTCCAATGAATCTCAGTCCGCCATCTGCTTTACCGACAATCAACTTTATATGATCATTCCATTTAAAATCACTCCTAATGCGTACTCCCAGGTAATTTATGGAATTAACTGTTTCCATTTGCTGACCTGCGATATTGTAGCTAAATGATATGGGATCTCTCTTTCTATGTATTCGCAGCACATTACACTTGCCTACATTGAGATTCAATTGCCATTCCTGCACCATGCGTCAATTCGCTGCAGATCCTCCTGCATTTCAGTACGACTTTCCATTGTTAAAACCTCTCGATATACCACAGCATCATCTGCAAAAAGCCTCAGTGAACTTCCGATGTCATCCACAAGGTCATTTATGTATATTGTGAATAGCAACGGTCCTACGACACTCCCCTGTGGAACACCTGAAAGCACTCTTACTTCGGAAGACTTCTCTCCATTGAGAATGACATGCTGCGTTCTGTTATCTAGGATCTCTTCAATCCGATCACACAATTGGTCTGATAGTCCATATGCTCTTACATTGTTCATTAAACGACTGTGGGTAACTGTATCGAACGCCTTGCGGAAGTCAAGAAACACGGCAGCAACCTGGGAACCCGTGTCTATGGCCCTCTCAGTCTCATGGACGAATAGCGCGAGCTAGGTTTCACACGATCGTCTTTTTCGAATCCCATGCTGAATCCTAAAGAGTAGATTTCTAGTTTCCAGAAAAGTCATTATACTGGAACATAATACGTGTTCCAAAATTCTACAACTGATCGACGTTAGAGATATAGGTCTACAGTTCTGCACATCTGTTCGACGTCCCATTTTGAAAACGGGGATGACCGGTGACTTTTTCCGATCCTTTGGAACCCTACGCTCTCCTAGAGACCTACGGTACACCGCTGCAGGAAGGGGTGCAAGTTCCTTCACGTAGTCTGTGTAAAATCGAACTGGTATCCCATCAGGTCCAGCGGCCTTTCCTCTTTTGAGCGATTTTAATTGTTTCTCCATCCCTCTGTCGTCTATTTCGATATCTACCATTTTCTCATCTTTGCGACAATCTAGAGAAGGAACTACAGTGCAGTCTTCCTCTGTGAAACAGCTTGAGGGAAAAAAAATTAGTATTTCGGCCTTTACTCTGTCATCCTCTGTTTCAGTACCATTTTGGTCACAGAGTGTCTGGACATTTTGTTTTGATCTACCTACTGCTTTGACATAAGACCAAAATTTCTTCGGATTTTCTGCCAAGTCAGTACATAGAACTTTACTTTCGAATTCATTGAACGCCTCTCGCATGGCCCTCCTCACATTACATTTCGCTTCGCGTAATTTTTGTTTGTCTGCAAGGCGTTGGCTATGTTTATGCTTGCTGTGAAGTTCCCTTTGCTTCCGCTGCAGTTTTCTAACGCGGTTGTTGTACCACGGTGGCTCTTTTCCATCTCTTACGATCTTGCTTGGCACGTACACTCATCTAATGCATATTGTACGATGGTTTTGAACTTTGGCCACTGATCCTCAACACCATCTGTACTTAAAACAAAACTTTTGTGTTGAGCCGTCAGGTAATCTGAAATCTGCTTTTTGTCACTTTTGCTAAACAGAAATATCTTCCTACCTTTTTTAATATTTCTATTTACGGCTGAAATCATCGATGCAGTAACCACTTCATGATCGCTGATTCCCTGTTCTGCGTTAACTGTTTCAAATAGTTCGGGTCTGTTTGTCACCAGAAGGTCTAATATGTTATCGCCACGAATCGGTTCTCTGTTTACCTACTCAAGGTAGTTTTCAAATAAAGCACTTAAAAATTTCACAGGATTCGTTGTCCCTGTCATCCGTTATGAACGTTTCAGTCTCCCAGTCTATATCCGGCAAATTAAAATCTCCACCCAGAACTATAACACTATATCCCTTTACATACTGAGTTACCCGTTTAATATTCTCATATACTTCCTGTTTCTTCTGCTTCCAACATCCACATATGCACCTCTACTGTCGTTGTTAGCCTTGGTTTGCTGTAGACTCTATTAAGAACAAACCTGCCACGGAACTAAGTCACTCTCTGTCCTACTTTCGTGTTTGTAACGAGTTCAATTCCTATTACAGCATTTTGTGCTGCTGTTGATATTATTCCATATACGTCGGGCCAGATATTTGAAACTGAATGAAGATAAGATCATTCCAGTTTCACTACACTGACCGCCGCTACGTCTACAGTGAGCCTTAACATTTCACCTTTCAGATTTTCTAGCTTTCCTACTACGTTCAGACTTCCGAGATGCAGTGTTCAGACTCGTGGAATGTTATCCAATCGTTATTTATACTGCCTCTTTCTCATGGTGACCACCTACATGGCAACCCCATTCAGAGATTCAGATGGGAGACTAATCCGGAATTTTTCGGCAACGGAGAGATCATCATGACACTTTCTTCAACAACAAGCCACAAATCATTTGGGTACTCCCTATGTGTCTTCAATGCAGTGGTTTCCAGTGCCTTCTGCATCCTCAAGCCGTTCGTCATTGCTGATTATCCCGCGTTTTAAGGGCACTTCCACACCTCAAGGGCAATGGAGCGACCTGAAGCTCTGTCCGCTCTTTCGCCCTCCTTGACAAGGCCGTTGGCAGAATGAGGGTGATTTCTTAAACCAAAAACCATCGGCGACAATTGCTGATGATTTTTATTCAAGCATTGGCTGGATTCGAATCCGGGCGCAGAATGTATTAATTACTAGTCGAAGTCTCTACCCCTAGACCATGGGCACTACTTACTCCAAAAGTGACATACGAAATTCACGAATAGATTCTAGCAAAATATTAAAAAAAATTAAAAATGTTTTTGAAACATTACATTCGTTATAGAAATGATCAAAGAAGAACTATAAATCAGCTGGCTTATTAAAAATGTATGTTACATGTACAATACAATTACTTTCTAACGGGGAAGACTTTTTTTCTATTTTTGATTGTTGTGCTCCATAAGATTCCCTTTCTGTGCATCGACCGTGGAATACAAAATTATAAAGAATGTAGCAACCAATCGTGGAAACATAATTTATTTATGTTCTTGCAAATCGATTTTGACTGATACCAGTCATCATAGGTGCTAAAACAAGAACAAGAGACAGGGCATAAACAACAACTGCTTAAACAAACGAAAAAATTGACAATAAAACATAGTTACATCAATCACTGTCAGTAGCGAGCCAGTGTGTGTGTTGGATCTTCCATCAAGCTACGGATCCCCTTGAAGATGTCTCCCGCAGTCGGAGACGAAACGTTGGGAATCACCACAGCATTCATCAACCGACCACGGCATAACTGCCCGGATAATTATAATGGACATGATATTTCCGGCCGTGAAAGTTTACATTTTAGTATTAAAATTCAAAGTCATAACATACCGTTTCTCTAACCGATACATGCCATAAGTAGAAGTATTGTCCCTGTCAGATTTCTATCATGAAGAGTCACATCATAGGTCAACACTACAACAAGACAACATGAGGTTACTTCCAATAGATGACGCTATGTCACTGAAAGCATAAATCCAAAGTTGATAGAGTTCAGGCAAAAATTACAGTACGAAATAAACAACCCTATTACTTAAATAATGCGATTAATAAAGTGTTGCGCTTATGAAGAACCATATGTATGGATAACGCCCTATATCTACTAGGCGAACTATAGTCTCATGAACAAATGTACTATGCGCCCTTATTTTTAAGAATGGCTCAGTTTAGATGCGAAGCTGTTATAAGTGAGTGTTCAATGTTGTGTGTGCCTTGTCAGTGTTGCGAACAGCCGCCATACTGTGGCTAGTTGTGTTTTTTATCTCGTGCGAACAAAAACCAGACTGTCGCGGTGTTTTTTAATTCTGCCTGTCTACGTCTTGTATGTCTTCATCCTCATCGTCACCGCAGCGTTTTTATATTTTAAATTCCGCAACTTACCGCCGTTTTACAGTTTTTTACAATGTCACCGTTTTATCGTCTGTCATTCTTGTTTGTTTCTATTCTCATTATGTTTTTAACTTTCCTGTAGGCTGTAGAGCGGCATATTACGCTGCTGCCAGCCCCCCCCTCCCCTCTGTGGGGGGGAATTGAAATCCAATAACGAAAAAACAATTCGGTGCGAAAATTGACAATTGCTTCAGATTTCACAAATTACATTTTTTTTAAGTTGATACAAATAAGGAGATACAAAACCATTTATAAAACCAAAAGTGAACAAATATGAACAATCTTAACGATGACAGATCTTCTGCTCAATGCAGCAAACTTACATTATAATGGCCTAAAATATTCGTTGACTCAACGATTAGATACGTAAGTTTGCCCGAAAAATATAAAGACCTCCATATATCGAGTAAAGTGATACTGATAACGAAATGTCAACCATTAAAAAAAGGAAAAACAGTAATGACATAACCAGTTAACCTACTCCTTCAGCGAGCTGGATCGAACCACTGAGGCCATCTACAGGGAAAAAACATAGTTATAGATGAGCACACATTATTTCCATAACTGTAGATTGGGCTGCAAGGGAACAGAACTATAAAGTATGGTGTGCATTCTTTTACTTAGCTAAATGGATGAAAAGTCATTATGTATCTTTGCTGGTAGAATGAGTAAAATCATGCTCTATTACATTCGCTCAATTTTTTGTTATTGTTTATGCCCTGTCTCTTTTATTTGTTTTAGCACGGACGATGACTGGTATCAGTCGAAATCGATTTGCAACAAGTAAATATATTATATTTCCGTGACTGGTTGCTACATTCTTCATAATTTTTTGTATTGGTAGCAGTGGATCATATAATTTGAACTGATATTACTGTTCGGCAGAAGCCATACATCTGCAGTAACAGACACCTGTCAATAGAAATTTGGAGTTTCTGCGTCGAAATCAAATTAATGTAATATCACGTGTGAGTAATACTAATTAGAGTTAGTGAACAAAATAAGCTGTTATAACATTTCAATACTGCATCGGAATTACAGTAAGCTTGTACGAAGCATGTCACGCATGGCACAGACACCACAAAATAGTTGCTGGTTTGCGTGAGAAAAATAATAAAAAAATACTGAAGATAGCATATTCCTACTCAGGTGCGGGTGAAAAAATAAACTTTGTCTTGCATAGCGTGGAAATTAGCTCCTATTTTTCTTTGCATTCACTAAAATTAAGAAGAGCTGCATTATCCAAAAGTGGAACGTTTGTTTTTGTCGGTTACAGTTAAAAGAACACTCAACAAGCCAAACAGAGAACGCCAGATTCAGACGTCCCCAACGTCCCTTTATAAATACATTTTTATACATTCTGAAACCGAGTTTGTTAGTTTACTACAGGCTACAACAATCTATACGACCTCCGTGTTCACTATATTCTATAATTTAAATAACTGGTAACTGCGTAATAATAATAATAACTGGAAACGCTTATGAATCCATGTCAGCGAATCAGAAGCAGCGTCGGTTCCCCTTCCCTCGAGTCATCTTTAAAGAACAAACCGCAAGGGTGAAGCCAGGCCTGTTTCCCACAGTAAGAAGAGGAGAAGTGCATGAAGAACTAGTGTGCGGCGGAGGGTGGTTTTGGGGAGGCGCTGCCCAGCGCGCAGTTCGCTGTCGGACGGGTGGCCAGGGCCCGTCCCCGGCTGTCCAGTGAGGATGCTTCAGCTCCAGCGCTGGAGGACGCGTCTGCCGACCACTCAGCCGAGTTTGGCCAGCGGTGTCCTGCGGGCGACCACTTCACGTCGTCCGCTGCTGCGATGGCGCACGAGCAAAACAACACTCTTAAGCCAAACCTCATTATATTCCACTTTTTTTCGGGGTCCTAAAAATCCTGCAAAGGTTTTCGCGCAGAATTAAATCTAGTGAGAATCCGGGACCTGTGCAGTCCACCTCAGTGTTTTCCTATCAAAATCGCTATCAAGAGGATCTATGTCGATATCGCGTTACGCCAAAGAATATACAGACAGTTTGTTAGGTAATTAGCTGTTTTCTTTTTCCACAGATCGTTTTCACACTGTAATGTGGGCGTATCTTAAGTTGCAAAGAATCGAAATCCTCTCAAAAAATGCACTTAGATTTATAAGTTTATATGATGGATTTTAAGATATTTCTCTGGCCTCCTACAAAATTAAGGGAACTGTTTCTCTCTGCTAAATTATTCTGTAGATCGAGGAAACAAATACGGAAATAAGACAAAAATTCAACAGTCTGATTCAAATCCAGACTGAAAGAATATCAGTAATGATTCGTTTATGACATTGATATCCTCAGTGAAATTAAAGAAGTATCACAGAACTTCCTGAATGGGAAGAACAATCTAATGAGTGCAGAATATGGACAGAGGACAAACCGAAGAGAGACGAAAGTAATGATAACACAAATGAGGATAGCGAGAAACGTATCATTAAAACTGGCGACTATGAAGTTGAAAAAGTTAAGTAATTCAAAATAAGGACGGTGGAAAGGGATACATCAAAAGCAAACTACAGTGGGCAAAGAAAACATTCCTGGGCAAAATAATTCTACTAGTGCCGAACATCAGCCTTAATTCGAGGAAGAAGTATCTGAGAACATATGAATGCACTTATGGGTTGTATTCTAGTGGATTTTGACTATGGGAAAATCGGAGTGCGGTGCTACCGAAGGATGTCGAACATAAGGTTGACCATTAACATACTAAAAGAGGAGTTTCTCCATAGAGTAAACGAAAAGAGGGACATATGGAACACACTGACAAGAAAAAGGAACAGGATAGTAGGACATACGTTAAGACATCACGTAATAACTTCTATAGTACGAGACGGAGCTGCAGAGTGTGAATACTATAATGAAAGAGACTGAAATCCATCCCAAAAATAATTGAGGAGGGTGTAAGTGCTACTCTCAGATGAAAGACTGGCATAGGAGAGGAATTCGTGGCAGCTTGTATCAAGCCAGGCAGATGACTGAGAGAGTGGTGAGGTTATTCAGTTATCTTAATGGAGGCTCGTTTTCGTGTCCCTCCGTTCATACACGGTCCAGTCACATTAATGTCACCACTGCCTATTTCAACGTCAACGTGCAATAACCACTCACAGATGGCAGGTGGCAGCACTAGGAGTGGAGGGCATATAACGATTTGTCGTAATGGGAGACGGAACGATTTATCTGACGTCCAAAAGGGCATGATCATTGGCCAAGAATGGAGGCAATTCCGAAACGGCTAAGTCTGGAATCTGTTCACGTGCCACCGTGATTAAGGTATTCGTTGCATGGCCAAATGACGCTATGCAAAACCAGCGCCGGGGGAACTGTGGTGCACCAGGGTCATAGATAAACAGGATGAACGACGGCTGGGGTGATGTGTACGGGTGAATACACGTGCAACTGTCGAGCAGCTAACAGCACAGATGAACCAAGACAATCATGGTCTTCTCAACGACCGTTCAGCGAACATTGCTGCGGTATGGGCATCCGCAACAGGCGCCTGGTTTATGATTCCATGCTGACCGCTGCTTTTCGGAGGCGAAAGCTGATTTGCTTTCCAGTTCCATAGCTGGACGTCCACCGTATGGCGACAGGCGGACTTTTCAGATGAATCATTTTTTATGCACCATGCGCTTTTAATGTCCAAAAGTAGACACCTTGAATTTGTGGAGGAGTTGGCGATGTGGTCTCGGGAATATTTTCATGGCATTCCCATATCGATCTCGTCATTCTCACAATGGATCGACACAAGTTTGCCTCAATTTTTGGGCGCCATATCCACCCCTACATGGAGATTACTGTTCCTCGGTGTGATGGCATCTAGCAGCGCTATTGGATCTGCATCAACTGAGATTCTGAGAGGCAGATCGTTCGACAGTTAAGTCAGTTACTATAGTAATAATATCAAGTAACGAATTTAATGATATCAAATGGGTTGCCCTTGTAACTGACTCAAGGGCGTTGGCCTTCTCAAAATCAACAAAATTACACTAAATGGTAAAAGGATTCACTAACAATTAAAATTTGGCCCAAACGAATCCAAATTTTATTCCAGTCAAATTCAGTATGTATAGGTCAATCTCTAATACTAAAACAACTTTTAATTCAGCACACAGGAAAGCAACATGTAATAGGAACAGGTTACTCAGATGCATTAGCATTAATTATTTGGCAATGTTTTGAGACAGGGAAATGGGTATCAAAAGTAACCAACACCCTAGAATATTAGTTGCATGAAACATAGCTGCGTAGACATGCCTTGGTTGTAAGATCACACCAAAACGAAGTGGAAATAGAATTCAAGTACTCCTGCTCTTTCGGCCATACCAAAAGATCATACCAAAATGAAGTGGAAATACAATGGCAGTACCTCTGCTCTTTCGGTCTTGGACGGGCCCGTTATGAATTCAACTAACTATCAGAAAACGTCTAATTTCGCTCCTCCCTGAAATGTAACTGCGGATGGTGTAGACGACTGTCACTGGAAATCACTGTGCAACACTCAGATTGCCTTTTTATACTTAGTGTTCTGCTTCCTGCTGCATTGCGTCGTTCTGCGTCCTTAAGAGAAACGGTCTACTCTAGGTCTGGAATCGAATCTTACTGATCATTGTTGGCAACTGAATATTCTGTGTGCTCTGAACCTGAAAAAATAGCGGTGTAAAAAACCGCGTCTCTCCTCCCTGTTCCACACCAAGTATACCATTGACCAATGAAAAGCTCTGCACAGCATTGACCTAAAGGTCCCGAGTTCGAGTCTCGGTCGGGCACACAGTTTTAATCTACCAGGAAGTTTCATATCAGCGCACACTCCGCTGCAGAGTGAAAATCTCATTCTGGAAACATCCCCCAGGCTGTGGCTAAGCCATGTCTCCGCAATATCCTTTCTTTCAGGAGTGCTAACTTAACCTAAGGACAACATGCACACCCGTGACAAGATGCCTGGGAACGCACGGCTCCCTCGCGCGGCAGAAAAATATTGCTGACCATTACAGTCACTGATATCATTACTGTAATTACACTTCTGGCCATTAAAATTGCTAAACCACGAAGGTGACGTGCTACAGACGCGAAATTTAACCGACAGGAGGAAAATGGTGTGATATGCAAATGATTAGCTTTTCAGAGCATTCACACAAGGTTGGCGCCGGTGGCGACACCTACCACGTGCTGATATGAGGAAAATTTCCAACCAGTTTCTCATACACAAACAGCAGTTGACCGGCGTTGTCGGGTGAAACGTTGTTGTGATGCCTCGTGTAAGGAGAAGAAATGCGTACCACCACGTTTCTGCCTTTGATAAAGGTCGGATTGTAGCTTATCGCGATTGCGGTTTATCGTATCGCGACATTGCTGCTCGCCTTGGTCGAGATCCAATGACTGTTAGCAGAATATGGACTCGGTGGGTTCAGGAGGGTAATATGGAACGCCGTGCTGGATACCAACGGCCTCGTATCACTAGCAGTCGAGATGACAGGCATTTTATCCTCATTGCTGCAACGGATCGTGAAGCCACGTCTCGATCCCTGAGTCAACAGATGGGGAAGTTTGCAAGACAACAACCATCTTCACGGACAGTTCGACGAAGTTTCCAGCAGCATGGACTATCAGCTCGGAAACCATGGCTGCGGTTACCCTTGACGCTGCATCACAGACAGGAGCGCCTGCGATGGTGTGCTCAACGACGAATGGCAAAACGTCATTTTTTCGGATGAATCCAGGTTCTGTTTAGAGCATCATGATGGTCGCACCCGTGTTTGGCGACATCGCGGTGAACGCACATAGGAAGCGTGTATTCGTCATCGTCATACTGGCGTGTCACCCGGCGTGATGGTATGGGGTGCCATTGGTTACACGTCTCGGTCACCTCTTGTTCGCACTGACGGCACTTTGAACAGTGGACGTTACATTTCAGATGTGTTACGACCCGTGGCTCTACCCTTCATTCGATCCCTTCGAAACCCTACATTTCAGCAGGATAATGCACGACCGCATGTTGCAGGTCCTGCACGGGCGTTTCTGGATACAGAAAATGTTCGACTGCTGCCCTGGCCAGCACATTCCCCATATCTCTCACAAATTGAAAACGTCTGGTTAATGGTGGTCGACAACTGGCTCGTCACAATACGCCAGTCACTATTCTTAATGGACTGTGGTTATCGTATTGAAGCTGCATGGGCAGCTGTACCAGTACACGCTGTTCAAGCTCTGACTCAATGCCCAGGCGTATCAAGGCCGTTATTACGGCCAGAGGTGGTTGTTCCGGGTACTGATTTCTCAGGATCTATGCACCCAAATTGCGTGAAAATGAAATCACATGTCAGTTCTAGTATAATATAATTGTCCAATGAATACCCGTTTATCATCTGCATTTCTTCTTGGTGTAGAAATTTTAATTGTCCAGAGTGTAGTATCGCAATTAAATTGATCACTCGAAAGGGGACTCAAATAGGGATTACCATAATAAAAATGAGATACATCAGGCTGAAAGTCGACCGAAGCCTCTCATCACAACCGACCCAGTACTGAAAATCTGAGCTGGTGTTGTTCGAACAGTTGTCATATCGCTCGTAACAAAGTGTCAGTATTATCATTTTTAGTTACCCTGAAGAAAACGATCTACTGACTACTAACCACCATAGATTCAGACAATTTAATTGTTGTTAAACATAACTAGCTCTCTTCATACGAAGTAATAGTTTATTCCACATTTATATATTTGCAGAAGGGTTTTGACACCTTTCCTCACAAATGGCTTCTATTCTGATTGCTGCCTATGGAGTATTGTCTGGTTGTGTGACTGGATTCGTGATTTCCTGCCAGAACACCACAATTAGCAGTACCTGAGAGGAAGTCATCCAGTGAAACCGAATTCATATCTGGAGTTTCCCAAAGGACTGCTATGCTCCATCTCCTGTTTCTTAATCTATGTAAGACAATTTTTGAGACTATCTGAGCAGTCTCCTTAGACTAACTGTAGATAATACTGTCGTTTTCATCTCATAAAGTCATCAGAAGATTAAAACAAATTACAAAATGATTTACATATGATACCTAATTGGTGCTGCACATTAAATTCCAAACATTGGAGGTATGAATTAAACAACGCCTTCAGTCACAACTTTGTCGTGTTTTATTAACGATACGATGCATTTCGGTTTTTGTGGGTCCATCGTCAGGTGTAATTTGTCATAATACATGTTTTATTTCTTCTCTTGAATGAGTTGAAATGCATATTCCTGTCACGAAAAGGTTTAATGTTATGTTACGAATTTCGTAAGTCGATCGAGGAAAATAAGTCAAAATAGTGGAAAATGATCAGTGTAAACTTACCACATACTCCAAGGAAAGCATTTTTAACGTTTCAATAGCGGTAAACATTCTTTTCTCCGTCGTTTCAGTACATGTCACTTCATTCAAGATGTACATTTGCACACACATTTTATAAACACCTCACAGATATTTTTGTACCTGGTGTTGTCAAAGATGAATTTATTCATAGTGCTAAAGATATAACTATTAAACAATTGACATATGCGAGAAACAACTTCATAATAGGTCTTTAAAATTATGGAATAACTATGACTTGCGAAATCTGTTTCTTCATTTAACTTAGATTCTGGTTTTTTGGTTTTGTGGAGGTGCATCTCCAGTTGCTATAACAGACTTAGGGTCTTACCACTGGCTTCGTTAAGCAGTATTACCAAATTGTTTCTAGACTGTTGATGACATGTTTAGTTTCAAACATATATTGTGCAATGGCTGATTTTTCGAAATTCTTTAGCCTGAAAGCATTTACATGTTATTGAAAACGGGTCTTCAAATTCCTGCCTGTTTCCCCTACATAGTAGGCACGACAACTGGGGCATGATACTTTGTACACTCCGCTATTGTTGTATGTTTGTGTATTTGATTTTACGTTGTGGATGAGTAGGTTTCCTAACTTATTACTGGCTGAGAATGCAACTGTTACATTTGTTTCTCTGGAAAGGTTGGCGATTTTTTGTGATATGGGGCCCAGGTATGGGATATTGGCGAATATTTGCTCTTCTTTCACAGTGTATCCATTCGTTGTCATGCTTTTGTGTATTTGTCTGCTTAAATTGTCAAAGGTTTTGGCTGTGTAGCCATTGCTTATGGGAATGCTCTTTATTGTATCTATCTCATTCTTACAGTGTTTTCTTCTAAATCAAGGGAGTGTACTCTGTGTATCATAGACCAAACTGCAGCATGTGTCTGTGTATTGGGATGGCATGATTAGTTGTCCAATGTTATGCCTGTGTATGTGTGTTTTCTGTGTATGCTGAACTTGTGTTTTTGTTGGTAGTTGGTGATTTTAAGATCCAGGAAGTTTATGCTTTTGTTGTCCTCATGTTCTATTGTGAATTTTATGTTTTTGTGGAAAGAATTGAATACTGCTAGTAGTTCTTCGAGCTCATCTTTCGTTTCATCAAATAGCAGTAAGGTGTCATCAACATATCTCCAGTAATATACTATTTTACTTTTGAGTCTTTTGTCTTCATTAAAGAACTTACTTTCCAGACGATTGAGAAATATGTCTGCCAGAAAACTTCAAATGCAGCTGCCCATGGCAAGACCCTCATTCTGTTGGTAAACTTTCCCATTAAATGTAAAGTAATTGTGAGACAATATTAGCTGTACAATGCCCTTGACTTTTGATACTTCTGCAATTGACAATTTTTATGTTTTTATTAAGTTTTCAAATTTTATCCTTTCTTCAGTTGTTACATTTGTAAATAGGTTATTTACATCAAAAGAGACTAACCTGTGCACCTGCTGCATAATATGGATAAAATTAAATGAAACAAAAATTTAAAAAATTCTAATGTCTTCCACATGAATGCTAAAAAAATTACGTTAACTTTCGGTTACGCAATAAATTAAACAGCCTCAGAGGCTTTTGATTAAACTACGTTGACAAGGATAACAATTTCCAACAGCTTAAATCTAAACCATCACACAAGATTTTGATTGAACTAGGTTGATAGGGATTACAATTTCCAACAACTTAAATCTAAACCATCACACAGAAAACGCTGTGGGAAAGGTGGACCATGGACTGGACTTTATTGACAGAATACTTCGAATATGTAACAATTAAAAAGAGACTAACCACGGTATGTTTGTCTATCTACTTCTGGACTGTTGCTGTATGGTACGGTGGGATCCAGGCCAAACAGAATGACGAGGGATACCGAAAAAGTTCGAGGAAGGGCAGCTTTCCTTTGTATTGTCACAAAACAAGAGAGAGTTTCACAGTTATTGTAGCATTACTTCCTAGATGCTAGTTTCTTTCGTTTTGGTTTTGGTTTGTGTAACGAATGTTATATCACATCTTCTCTCTTCTGCTAAAGGTATCAGGAAAGAATTGAAAATGTTTGACATAAATGAAAAGGCTGAATAAAATAGGCAAAAATGGATGTCCCATCTGTCTCATATGGAGGGGTCAAGTTATGCAGTACATTTTAGGCAATATATAACACAAGGTAAATGCTGAACTGGAAGACCAGCAGAAAGATGGAAAGACCAAATGTAGTTGCGACAGGCCGAGCATGGCCTAACACGTGACAGGAGAAGAAGAAGAAGAAGAAGAAGAAGAAGAAGAAGAAGAAGGAGAAGGAGAAGGAGAAAACGACGTTTCATGGATACGATTAAAGATTTGATTTGGCTCGTTGCAACGAGACCTTTTCACGTAACTGCAATCACTATCTTTGTCCTCCGAGTGCAGAATCATTTTGTTGACTCCCACATAAACATGGAGAAATGACAATTGTGATAAAATAAGAAACATCAGTTCCCACAAAAAGATACAGGTGTTAATTTTCTCCGTGAGCTCCCAGAGAGTGCAAAGATCGTGAATTAATCTAAAAGCTGTTCTGTGAATCCTCTGCGTGACGCTTACGTGTGGATTTCGGAGTATTTATACAGATGTAGATTCTGTTTCAAGTTATATTTTGAAAGGTGTGTGTGTGTGTGTGTGTGTGTGTGTGTGTGTGTGTGTGAATGAAGGAGTCTAGATTACAATACAACCGTGGTACGCAGAATGCAAATTTCTAAAGCCCAAAAGAACAAGTTAAGCGACGCAGTTTGATCCGGAAAATAAGAGCAAAACAGGCACACAGCATACACTTTCTTAAATTCATAAAGAAATGGGTACATGCTTATCTCTGGTGTGTAAATGCATAGGTGAATAGATTCGTGCGTCTCCAGATGATTCTTGAATTTTTTTCTGTTACATGACGCAGGGCGCATTTTTAAGGTCGGAATGACCACCAGAGCTACGTGATGCCTTACAGCTAACTGCATCGTTGTACCCAGTTATACACTCCTGGAAATCGAAAAAAGAACACATTAACACCGGTGTGTCAGACCCACCATACTTGCTCCGGACACTGCGAGAGGGCTGTACAAGCAATGATCACACGCACGGCACAGCGGACACACCAGGAACCGCGGTGTTGGCCGTCGAATGGCGCTAGCTGCGCAGCATTTGTGCACCGCCGCCGTTAGTGTCAGCCAGTTTGCCGTAGCATACGGAGCTCCATCGCAGTCTTTAACACTGGTAGCATGCCGCGACAGCGTGGACGTGAACCGTATGTGCAGTTGACGGACTTTGAGCGAGGGCGTATAAAGGGCATGCGGGAGGCCGGGTCGACGTACCGCCGAATTGCTCAACACGTGGGGCGTGAGGTCTCCACAGTACATCGATGTTGTCGCCAGTGGTCGGCGGAAGGTGCACGTGCCCGTCGACCTGGGACCGGACCGCAGCGACGCACGGATGCACGCCAAGACCGTAGGATCCTACGCAGTGCCGTAGGGGACCGCACCGCCACTTCCAAGCAAATTAGGGACACTGTTGCTCCTGGGGTATCGGCGAGGACCATTCGCAACCGTCTCCATGAAGCTGGGCTACAGTCCCGCACACCGTTAGGCCGTCTTCTGCTCACGCCCCAACATGGAGCAGCCCGCCTCCAGTGGTGTCGCGACAGGCGTGAATGGAGGGACGAATGGAGACGTGTCGTCTTCAGCGATGAGAGTCGCTTCTGCCTTGGTGCCAATGATGGTCGTATGCGTGTTTGGCGCCGTGCAGGTGAGCGCCACAATCAGGACTGCATACGACCGAGGCACACAGGGCCAACACCCGGCATCATGGTGTGGGGAGCGATCTCCTACACTGGCCGTACACCACTGGTGATCGTCGAGGGGACACTGAATAGTGCACGGTACATCCAAACCGTCATCGAACCCATCGTTCTACCATTCCTAGACCGGCAAGGGAACTTGCTGTTCCAACAGGACAATGCACGTCCGCATGTATCCCGTGCCACCCAACGTGCTCTAGAAGGTGTAAGTCAACTACCCTGGCCAGCAAGATCTCCAGATCTGTCCCCCATTGAGCATGTTTGGGACTGGATGAAGCGTCGTCTCACGCGGTCTGCACGTCCAGCACGAACGCTGGTCCAACTGAGGCGCCAGGTGGAAATGGCATGGCAAGCCGTTCCACAGGACTACATCCAGCATCTCTACGATCGTCTCCATGGGAGAATAGCAGCCTGCATTGCTGCGAAAGGTGGATATACACTGTACTAGTGCCGACATTGTGCATGCTCTGTTGCCTGTGTCTATGTGCCTGTGGTTCTGTCAGTGTGATCATGTGATGTATCTGACCCCAGGAATGTGTCAATAAAGTTTCCCCTTCCTGGGACAATGAATTCACGGTGTTCTTATTTCAATTTCCAGGAGTGTATGTGGAAGAAGGTGTTGTCGCCGATCAGGACACGAAATTTTATAATTCGGGGCTTCCCTAACGGTCATTCTGCCAGCTTTCAAATCACGGGCAATCGTTTGTCTGTGCTTTGTTTGGTCTTGTTCAACCCATTGGACAGCTACTCACCAAATTTTGGGGCGTGTAGAGCCCCATCACCCCACACCGGGGCGATAGGCCAGGAAACAAAATGTTTCTAGCAAAATGTTTGTTGCAACAAACATTAACCGGCTCGAGACGATCGAATGCAGAGAAATAGTGAATTGCGTGAATTATGTCGTATAGCGTTTCCTGCGATTGGAGAGGATGTGAGATATATAAAGTACAGATAATACCTTAGATGAAGCAGCACATATACTGGCCAGAACTAAACAAATTGCATAAAATATAGCGTTAAGGTGTCGAGAAAATGAGCATTAACAGATATCTCCATCAGCTGACAACGATGTAAATGCTCATAGCATCGAGTACCTCTTGTTTGTGTAGGCAAATGCTAGAAGTAGAACAATACCTGGAAGTAAACAGAGGAAAAACTAGGCTTCACCGTTACAACACAATTCAAAAATTTAGTATACTGTCAACAAAGAAGAAAAAAGAGCGAAACATGCAAAAAGCAGACTTCCAAAGGAAATTAACAGCATTTTAACCGTTACTTAATTATGCGAAGGATGTATTGAACTCCTGCTTTAAAGTGGGGATAGTGGATCAGCTCGTTAATTCGCGGAGAGCGAAGGGACGACTGGAAGAGCGCCAGGCCTCCAGACACAGATTTTGGCAGCAGTCCACAGCCTCATCAGCAGCACAGCACCCGAATTATTCACGTCTCTGTCAGAACCGTCATCGTCATAGCTGTGTCTAATACAAGTCATTAGATCCTGAGGTTGCCATCCATCATCATACTTATTGCAAAATCATTTGTTTTGATCCCTCCATATTCTTTTGGCTAATCACTTTCGGTTCACTTTGAACATTTATAGACAATTTATAGACATGTTTTTTTTTAAACTTCCTGGCAGATTAAAACTGTGTGCCCGACCGAGACTCGAACTCGGGACCTTTGCCTTTCGCGGGCAAGTGCTCTACCAACTGAGCCACCGAAGCACGACTCACGCCCGGTACTCACAGCTTTACTTCTGCCAGTACCTCGTCTCCTACCTTCCAAACTTTACAGAAGCTCTCCTGCGAACCTTGCAGAACTAGCACTCCTGAAAGAAAGGATATTGCGGAGACATGGCTTAGCCACAGCCTGGGGGATGTTTCCAGAATGAGATTTTCACTCTGCAGCGGAGTGTGCGCTGATATGAAACTTCATTGCAGATTAAAACTGTGTGCCCGACCGAGACTCGAACTCGGGACCTTTGCCTTTCGCGGGCAAGTGCTCTACCAACTGAGCTACGAAGCACGACTCACGCCCGGTACTCACAGCTTTACTTCTGCCAGTACCTCGTCTCCTACCTTTCAAGCCCTTCCATGTTTTTTTTTATTTACTTACACTTCAAGTTCTGTAGGACAAAATTGAGTAGCAAATCTCCAAGGTCATGCAACGCGTCAGTACATGAAATTACAACGTAAAAGTAATAACAGATTTTTTTTAACGTGGCTGTCAATTAGCGATTGTTGTATAATACAAAATTTTGGAAAACACAGCCCTCAGTCGCAAAAACAATTAATTTGTGACCTACGTTTCGGTGTCACAAGGGACACCTTCTTCGGACAAAATTAAAACTAAATGTTACAGCATAACGTACCAAAAAATACGAAAGCTGCGGTCATACCTGGCAGCGTCAGATAGTCGGAATTAAAATAAAATGCAACAGAGGTGCAAGCCAATAGGGGCTGCCATGTATCCTCTGCCACAGTCAACACAAAACTGAAACATCATGTGACTTGTGCGCCACGGCAACTTCAAGACAATACCGCCATCTAGGTGGCTAATTGGTACAACAAGTTATTTTGTAAGCATCTCTCGTAACTGCAGAGAGGGAAATAAACAAACACCTGAACGGTGTACATGAAGTAATTACAGTAACGGGATACTGCATGATAAAAATACAACTAATGAATGACTGGCTGTAGTACAAAAATTCCAGAATAAATGCGTAAAGAAGACATATACGAAATAATCCATTAAATGATATTACTGCTTACTAAAACAGATATGTTATAAGAACCAAAAACGTTTTTTTTTTCATTTACGTATTTGAGCCGTAAAAAGAAGAAAGAAAAGGTATCTCTGAATCTGCAGGAAGTAGTTGGTACATCAAAGTGTTAGATCTCGTCAAGCAGCGGCTTTATACCATTGAAATAACTTCTTCCGCGCAACTGCACCTGCTCGTTGAGAAAAAGTCCTTCATTCGAAAGTAAATGCTTGAAAATTTCCAGCTAATCCAAAATATCAAGATTACGTCCTTTTTTTTCAATATGCAAAATTTCCAACTTTTCAACCTCTTTAGGAGAGTGCCCTGTGATTAACAAGTGATCTGCGAAAGAAGAATTAGGGGCACACGAACCGTTTTTCCTCAGAAAATGTTCTGTACAGCGAATTGAAAAGGCACGTCCTGTTTGACCAATATAACAGGCACCGCAAGTGGCACATGAAATCTTGTAGACACCAGAATTCTGCAGAGGGCTCCTAGTTGACTTTAAATTATGGATGACATTTTTTCTCCAGTTGTTATTTGTAGTAAAAGGCAATATTACATTTTTATTTAATCCGAAGCAACCTTTGAATCTGGTATGACACTGGACCTAAAATTGTAATTGAGAAGAATTTTTTCTCCGATTCTTCTGGGGTGCTAATGAAAGAACCAAATTTAGTACCATTCTTGCCAATATTCTTTCTGAGGATATCATTTACTAACTGAGCTTCGAAACCATTATTGACCGCCACAGTTTTAATAAGATTAATCTCATTATTAAAGTTTTCTTTCGAGAGTGGAACGGAAAGTGCTCTGCGAATAGCCGAGAAAAAGGAAGCATTTTTGTGAGAGGCTGGATGCATAGAGGAAGCTGGAACGATTTGATCAGTTTGAGTCTCTTTACGGAAAATGTTGAATTAAATTCTGTTTTCAATTAATGACGACGTACGATCGAGGAAATTTAACTGACAATTTTCATTTTCTAGTTCTAAAGTGAACTTAATATTATCATGAAGGTCATTAAACAGATTGAAAATGTGGTTGATCCCATCAGGAGGACCTTTGTAGACTACTAATAGATCGTCAACGTAACTAGAATAGGACAAAATTCCCAGATCTGTAGCTGGAAACAACGTACAGAATTTCACCTCTAACGAATTAATGAAAATATCGGCAAGAATTCCAGCTAGCGGGTTCCCCATGGCTAGGCCGTCATTTTGTTGCAACAGTTGCCCACTGAACTGAGTAGCCCTTTGCAGAATTCTGGTGTCTACAAGATTTCATGTGCCACTTGCGGTGCCTGTTATATTGGTCAAACAGGACGTGCCTTTTCAATTCGCTGTACAGAACATTTTCTGAGGAAAAACGGTTCATATGCCCCTAATTCTTCTTTCGCAGATCACCTGTTAATCACAGGGCACTCTCCTAAAGAGGTGAGAAGTTGGAAATTTTGCATATTGAAAAAAGGGCGTAATCTTGATATTTTGGATTAGCTGGAAATTTTCAAGCATTTACTTTCGAATGACGGACTTTTTCGCAATGAGCAGGTGCAGTTGCGCGGAAGAAGTTATTTCAATGGTATAAAGCCCTGCTTGACGAGATCTAACACTCTGATGTACCAACTACTTCCTGCAGATTCAGAGATACCTTTTCTTTCTTCTTTTTACGGCTCAAATACGTAAATGAAAAATAAACGTTTTTGATTTTTACAACGTATCTGTTTTAGTAAGCAGTAATGTCATTTAATGGATTATTTCGTATATGTCTTCTTTATGCATTTATTCTGGAATTTTTGTACTACAGCCAGTCATTCATTAGTTGTATTTTATATCATGCAGTATCCCGCTGCTGTAATTACTTCATGTACACCGTTCAGGTGTTTGTTTATTTCCCTCTCTGCAGTTACGAGAGATGCTTACAAAATAGCTTGTTGTACCAATTAGCCACCTAGATGGCGGTATTGTCTTGAAGTTGCCGTGGCGCACAAGTCACATGATGTTTCAGAGGCTCTGAGTACTATGGGACTTAACATCTATGGTCATCAGTCCCCTAGAACTTAGAACTACTTTAACCTAACTAACCTAAGGACAGCACACAACACCCAGCCATCACGAGGCAGAGAAAATCCCTGACCCCGCCGGGAATCGAACCCGGGAACCCGGGCGTGGAAAGCGAGAACGCTACCGCACGACCACGAGATGCGGGCGTGATGTTTCAGTTTTGTGTTGACTGTAGCAGAGGATACATGGCAGCCCCTAGTGCTTGCACCTCTGTTGCATTTTATTTTAATTCCATCTGACGCTGTCAGGTATGACCGCAGATTTCATATTTTTTGGTACGTCATGCTGTAACATTTAGTTTTAATTTTGTCCGAAGAAGGTGTCCCTTGTGACACCGAAACGTAGGTCTCAAATGAATTGTTTTCGCGACTGAGGGCTATGTTTTTTTCAAAATTTTGTAATAACAGATAAAAATAAATGTTCATGAACCCGAAAAAAGTCAGTCCATAATTTTAAGTAAACACAATCTACAATACAATAAGAATCAGCTTACTTTTTCAAGGAAATCCTCGACAGAATAGAAGGAGTGATCCATGAGGAAACTCTTCAGTTTCGATTTGAAAGCGCTTGGATTACTGCTAAGATTTTTTAATTCGAATGGTAGGTTACTGAAAATGGATGCAGCACTATTCTGCAAATCTTTTTGCACAAGAGTTAAGGAAGTGCCATGATGTTTAATCAAGTTTCGAACCAATGACATAAACGGAAATCATGGGTTTTCCAGTGACTATAGCAACGTCGAATCCTGTCTCAGTATAGGTTATGAGGAAGAGAAAAGGGCAAGGAATCAAAACTGCAGCTTTCATCTCCATCTACGTGAGTACTCTGCTATTCACAATTAAGTGTCTGGCAGAGGGTTCAGTAATTTCCACTCCAATTCAAGTATCATGTCTGTGGCACTATCTTCCCTGTTTCGCGAAAATACAAAACGAGTTGCCCTTCTTCGAACATTTTCAATATCACACGTCAGTCCCTGCGGATACGGATCCCATACCGCACAGCAGTACTCCAGAATAGGGAGGACAAATGTAGTGTAGGCAGTCTCCTTAGTAGATCTGTTGCACCTTCTAAGTGTTCTGCCAATGAATAGCAGTCTTTGGTTTGCTCTACCCACAATATTACCTATATGATCGTTCCAATTTAGATTATTTGTATTTGTAATCCCCAAGTATTTAGTTGAATTTACAGCCTTCAGATGTGTGTGACTTATCACGTAGTCGAAATTTAGCGGATTTCTTTTAGTACTCATGTGAATAACTTCACACTTTTCCTTGTTGTTGTTGTTGTGGTCTTCAGTCCTGAGACTGGTTTGATGCAGCTCTCCATGCTACTCTATCCTGTGCAAGCTTCTTCATCTCCCAGTATCTACTGCAACCTACATCCTTCTGAATCTGCTTAGTGTATTCATCTCTTGGTCTCCCTCTACGATTTTTACCCTCCACACTGCCCTCCAATGCTAAATTTGTGATCCCTTGATGCCTCAAAACATGTCCTACCAACCGATCCCTTCTTCTAGTTAAGTTGTGCCACAAACTTCTCTTCTCCCCAATCCTATTCAATACCTCCTCATTAGTTACGTGATCTACCCACCTTATCTTCAGCATTCTTCTGTAGCACCACATTTCGAAAGCTTCTATTCTCTTCTTGTCCAAACTAGTTATCGTCCATGTTTCACTTCCATACATGGCTACACTCCATACAAATACTTTCAGAAACGACTTCCTGACACTTAAATCTATACTCGATGTTAACAAATTCCTCTTCTTGAGAAACGCTTTCCTTGCCATTGCCAGTCTACATTTTATATCCTCTCTACTTCGACCATCATCGGTTATTTTACTCCCTAAATAGCAAAACTCCTTTACTACTTCAAGTGTCTCATTTCCTAATCTAATTCCCTCAGCATCACCCGACTTAATTTGACTACATTCCATTATCCTCGTTTTGCTTTTGTTGATGTTCGTCTTATATCCTTCTTTCAAGACACTGTCCATTCCGTTCAACTGCTCTTCCAAGTCCTTTGCTGTCTCTGACAGAATTACAATGTCATCGGCGAACCTCAAAGTTTTTATTTCTTCTCCATGAATTTTAATACCTACTCCGAATTTTTCTTTTGTTTCCTTCACTGCTTGCTCAATATACAGATTGAATAACATCGGGGAGAGGCTACAACCCTGTCTTACTCCTTTCCCAACCACTGCTTACCTTTCATGCCCCTCGACTCTTATAACTGCAATCTGGTTTCTGTACAAACCGTAAATAGCCTTTCGCTCCCTGTATTTTACCCCTGCCACCTTCAGAATTTGAAAGAGAGTATTCCAGTTAACATTGTCACAAGCTTTCTCTAAGTCTACAAATGCTAGGAACGTAGGTTTGCCTTTTCTTAATCTTTCTTCTAAGATAAGTCGTAAGGTCAGTATTGCCTCACGTGTTCCAACATTTCTACGGAATCCAAACTGAGCTTCCCCGAGGTCGGCTTCTACCAGTTTTTCCATTCGTCTGTAAAGAATTCGCGTTAGTATTTTGCAGCTGTGACTTATTAAACTGATAGTTCGGTAATTTTCACATCTGTCAACACCTGCTTTCTTTGGGATTGGAATTATTATATTCTTCTTGAAGTCTGAGGGTATTTCGCCTGTCTCATACATCGTGCTCAGCAGATGGTAGAGTTTTGTCATGACTGGCTCTCCCGAGGCCATCAGTAGTTCAAATGGAATGTTGTCTACTCCCGGGGCCTTGTTTCGACTCAGGTCTTTCAGTGCTCTGTCAAACTCTTCACGCAGTATCTTATCTCCCATTTCGTCTTCATCTACATCCGCTTCCATTTCCATAATATTGTCCTCAAGTACATCGCCCTTGTATAAACCCTCTATATACTCCTTCCACCTTTCTGCTTTCCCTTCTTTGCTTAGAACTGGGTTGCCTGGGTTGCCTGGGTTGCCATCTTTTCCTTATTCGGGGTAAATTGCCACTTTTCGCACTGCACAGATATTTTATGTAAATCTTTTTGCATTTCATTTTGGTCATCTGATGACTCTACAAGACGGTAAATGACAGCATCATCTGCAAATAATCTAAGAGGACTACTCAGATTGTCTCCTATGTCGTTAAGATAGATCAGGAACAATAGAGGGCCTATAACACTTCCTTGGCGAACGCCGGGTATTACTTCTGTTTTACTCGATGACTATCCGTCTATTACTACGAACTGTGACCTTTCTGACAGAAAATCAGCCGGCCGCGGTGGTCTCGCGGTTCTAGGCGCTCAGTTCGGAGCTGCGCGACTGCTACGGTCGCAGGTTCGAATCCTGCCTCGGGCATGGATGTGTGTGATGTCCTTAAGTTAGTTAGGTTTAATTAGTTCTAAGTTCTAGGGGACTGATGACCACAGATGTTAAGTTCCATAGTGCTCAGAGCCATTTGAACCATTTTGAACAGAAAATCACGATTCCAGTCGCACAACTAAGGCGATATTCCATAGGCACACAGTTTGGTCAGAAGACGCTAGTGAGGAACGGTGACGAAAGCCTTCTGAAAATCTAGAAATGTGGAGTCAACTTGACAACCCCTTCCGATAGTACTCATTACTTCATGAGTATAAAGACCTAGTTGTGGTCCGCAAGAACGATATTTTCTGAATCCGTGCTATGTGTCAGTAAATCGTTTTCTTCATAATGTTCGAATACAGTATATATTCGAAGCTCTACTGCAAATTTACGTTAGCGATATGGACCTGTAATTCAGCGGATTACTCCTATTTCCCTTTTTGGGTATTGGTGTGACTTGAGCAACTTTTCAGTCTTTAGGTACGGACCTTTCTGTGAGCAAGCGGTTGTGTATAATTGCTAAACATGGAGCTATTGCATCTGCGTACTCTGAAAGGAACCTGACTGGTATACCATCTGTACCGGAAGCTTTGCCTTTATTAAGCGATTAAGGTGCTTTGCTACACCAAGGATATCTACTTCTACGTTCCTCATCTCCGCAGTTGTTCTTGTTTGGAATTCGGAAATATTAACTTCGTTTCGGAAAACCGTGTTTAATAACTCTGCTTTGGTGGCACTGTCATTAGTGACTTCACCGTTGTTATCGCGCCGTGAACGTATTGATTGCATCTTGCCACTGGTGTGCTTTATATATGACCACAATCTCTTTGGGCTTTCTGCCAGATTCTGAGACAGAGTTTCGTTGTGGAAATTATTAAAAGCACCTCAGGTTGAAACACGCGCTATATTTTGAACTTCTGCAAAACTTTTCCAATCTTCGGGATTTTGCGTTCTTTTAAATTTGGCATGCTGTTTTCGTTGCTTCTGTAACACCATCCTGACCAGTTTTGTGTATCATGGGAGATCAGTACCATCACTTATTAATTTATGTGGTTTATATCTTTCAATTTCCGTCGATATTTTCCCTTTGAAATCATTCCACATCTTACCTACGCTGACGTGCTCAGATGGGAAGCAGTGGACACTGTGTCTTAAAAAGGCTTAAGAGCATTTTTATCAGCTTTTTTAAATAGATGTATTTGGCGTTTCTTTTTGATGGCTGTCGGTCTTACGGTATTCAGCCTAGCAGCAACTGCCTTATGGTCGCTAATCCCTGTATTTGTCATGATACTCCCTATTTGCCAAGGATTATTTTTTGCTAAAAGGTCAAGTATGCTTTCGCAACCATTTACGCTTCGAGTAAGCTCATGAACTAATTGTTCAAAACAATTTTCTGACAAAGCTTTCAGAACAATTTCGGATCACGTTTTATGCCAGCAGCCGGTTTTAAACGTATAATTTTTCCAGCATATCAAGGATAGATTGAAGTCGCCACCGACGGTAATTCTTTGAGCGGGGTAACTATTTTAAATGAGACTCAAGTTTTCTTTGAACTGTTCAGCAGCTATATCTTCTGAGTCGGGGGGTCGGTAAAACGAACCAGTTAATAGTTTAGTCCGATTGTTAAGTATAACCTCTACCCATACTACTTCGCAGGAAATATCTACTTCGATTTCACTACAAGGCAAACGCTTTCTGACAACAGTAAATACTCCACCACCAACTGTACTTAATCTATGCTTTCTGAACACTGTTAGACAGTTTGAAAAAAAAATCGGCTGAACTCATATCCGGCTTCAGCCGCTTTCTGTACGTATGACTACTTGAGCCTCAGTTCTCTCTATTAGGGCATGGAGATCTGGTTCTTTCCCAACACAGCTAAAACAATTTACAACTACAATAGCGATCGTTTCTACAACTACCTAACTGTGTTTTACCTTCAGCCTTTTAGACGGACACGCTTTCTGAGGATTTCTAACTTAAAAAGAATCCCAGTCGCTTCCACACAGCCCCCGCCAGCCGTGTAGCCGCTTCCAGTGGGTAGTGGACTCCTGACCCATTAAACAGGACCGGGGAACCCACCACCCGATGGCACAAGTGAAGGGATCTGCAGCCACCTGAGCTTCTGATTCAGACCCTCCACTCTGCTCTGCACCAAAGGATCACAGTCGGTACTGTCGACGATGCTGCAGATGGTGAGCTCCGCCTTAATCTCGGAAGCAAGACTGGCAGTCTTTATCATTTCCGCTAGCTGCCCGAAACTAGAGAGAATCTCCCCCAATCCAAAGCGACACACGTCATTGGTACCAACATGGGCTACCACCTGCAGCTGGCTGCACACTGTACTCTTCATGGCATCCAGAAGCACCTGAGACGTGTTGCGGCTCGCGATGGTGCCATTGGAAGGTTGGCATCGTGTAATAGGGATAGTGGCGTCTCGTTTTCTTCTCGTGTTTACTGGCGCCACTAGGTTTGCTAGCACTGTCTGTCCGTTATCGGTATCTAGTATCCTAGTACTATCTCTGGAAGGGCGTCAAGTGTTTTCCAGGTAGGAGTGTGTCAGGTAGTTCGGTTGGGACAGAGCAGCAGAGAGGTCCGGCAGGGCGAGGAGATGCAGGGACCGCTGGCGGCATGCAGGCACTGCCGGATCGAGGGGATGTACACTCCTGGAAATTGAAATAAGAACACCGTGAATTGATTGTCCCAGGAAGGGGAAACTTTATTGACACATTCCTGGGGTCAGATACATCACATGATCACACTGACAGAACCAGAGGCACATAGACACAGGCAACAGAGCATGCACCATGTCGGCACTAGTACAGTGTATATCCACCTTTCGCAGCAATGCAGGCTGCTATTCTCCCATGGAGACGATCGTAGAGATGCTGGATGTAGTCCTGTGGAACGGCTTGCCATGCCATTTCCACCTGGCGCCTCAGTTGGACCAGCGTTCGTGCTGGACGTGGAGACCGCGTGAGACGACGCTTCATCCAGTCCCAAACATCCTCAATGGGGGACAGATCCGGAGATCTTGCTGGCCAGGGTAGTTGACTTACACCTTCTAGAGCACGTTGGGTGTCACGGGATACATGCGGACGTGCATTGTCCTGTTGGAACAGCAAGTTCCCTTGCCGGTCTAGGAATGGAAGAACGATGGGTTCGATGACGGTTTGGATGTACCGTGCACTATTCAGTGTCCCCTCGACGATCACCAGTGGTGTACGGCCAGTGTAGGAGATTGCTCCCCACACCATGATGCCGGGTGTTGGCCCTGTGTGCCTCGGTCGTATGCAGTCCTGATTGTGGCGCTCACCTGCACGGCGCCAAACACGCATACGACCATCATTGGCACCAAGGCAGAAGCGACTCTCATCGCTGAAGACGACACGTCTCCATTCGTCCCTCCATTCACGCCTGTCGCGACACCACTGGAGGCGGGCTGCACGATGTTGGGGCGTGAGCGGAAGACGGCCTAACGGTGTGCGGGACCGTAGCCCAGCTTCATGGAGACGGTTGCGAATGGTCCTCGCCGATACCCCAGGAGCAACAGTGTCCCTAATTTGCTGGGAAGTGGCGGTGCGGTCCCCTACGGCACTGCGTAGGATCCTACGGTCTTGGCGTGCAACCGTGCGTCGCTGCGGTCCGGTTCCAGGTCGACGGGCACGTGCACCTTCCGCCGACCACTGGCGACAACATCGATGTACTGTGGAGAACTCACGCCCCACGTGTTGAGCAATTCGGCGGTACGTCCACCCGGCCTCCCGCATGCCCACTATACGCCCTCGCTCAAAGTCCGTCAACTGCACATACGGTTCACGTCCACGCTGTCGCGGCATGCTACCAGTGTTAAAGACTGCGATGGAGCTCCGTATGCCACGGCAAACTGGCTGACACTGACGACGGCGGTGGACAAATGCTGCGCAGCTAGCGCCATTCGACGGCAAACACTGCGGTTCCTGGTGTGTCCGCTGTGCCGTGCGTGTGATCATTGTTTGTACAGCCCTCTCGCAGTGTCCGGAGCAAGTATGGTGGGTCTGACACACCGGTGTCAATGTGTTCTTTTTTCCATTTCCAGGAGTGTAGTAACGAGGGCGACAACCACGTTCTCAAACGGACCCAGGACGTTTGAGTTGAGTGAACACTAACCCAGTTGTAAAGCCTCCACTATTTTGAGATCACGACGTTTGTTCGCACGTTGCTGCTTGCAGGCTTGTTGATTTGAAGAGCAACGAGTGGAGCGTTTGGAGTTGGCGAAATTAATAAGCCATCCTCCACCTCTTATTGGTAATTATTGAATTCCTTGTGTTTAGTGATGAAGTTCAACCAGCGGTATTTTTCTGCCTAGTGGCCGCTAACGCGCCAGTTACCTGCCCTGGAGGTTAGCTTATTTTCGCAGCAGTGTACCTTTCCTCGCCTTGCCACTGCTGTTCGGTAAGGCGTGTAGTTCGACAGCCTCCTTGATTGTGGTTTGGATATTTGTGTCTTTTCGACTGATTTGGTCATAGTGGGTTATTCTTCTTCTGTATGCTCTAAACACTGGATTCTGAAGAGGCAGTGCCGTCCGCCGGTTCCGCCTTGCCTGGGTTATTCCATCGTTGTGTTCGTTATCAGACACTAGGCAGATGTTGCAAGAGTGTTGGCCTGCGTTTAAACTGTCACTAATTTGAGTTGCCGATCGGTTAAGTGAAAGCAACTCTTGGCTGCCTGTCTCATCATTTACGAAGGTGAGCGACTCTCCCTGGTCGATCCTTGGAGCACTGTCTAAGCCCACTTCTCTCTTGATTTGGTCAGATTGTGATGATTATCAATAAGGCCTTCACCAATGAATGCAGTTAGTCTTAAGAAATTTTAATTAGATATTGTCCCTTAATAGTGAAAATGTGATGATTGTCTTTGTTTTATAATATGTTAGTATTTCTTGGAGAAGTTAACTCGTTCCTAAGAATTTGCTATCTAGGCCTTCAGTCGTCAAATTGTTTTTGAGTTATTACTATTGGGGCCTTCAGCCGGCAAATAATTTGAATTTCTTGTCAATAAGGCCTTCAGCCATGAATACAAATTGTCTTAAGAATTTTTAATTATATATCGTCTCTTAATAGTTAAAATTCGATGATTGTCGTTTTTTAAATATTTTAGTATCTCTTGGAGAAGTTTAATTCGTTCTTAATAATTTGCTATCCAAGCTTTCAGACGCCAAATTGTTTTTTGAGTTATTACTATTTGGGCCCTCAGCCAACAAATAATTTGAATTTCTGGTCAATTAGGCCTTCAGCTGTGTGTGTAACTTGCTTAAGAAATTTTTTTATTAGACATTGTATGTTAACAGTCAAATTTGATAATTGTTCCTCATTGTCAACCTTCTTTGGAATTGTTTTCAAATAAAGTGTACGTGATTTAAAAAACAACTGAGCAACCAACAGTAATTGAATGTGGCCCCATCCACACTGAATCCTGCCTTTCCCTAAGTACCACGTCTCAGCACCCTTTCAACATCCGGAATGGCTCCCCCCAGCATGCACACGGAGTAGACACTGGCTTCCTTACCCTCCTTGGCATCCATCTTCCTAAGGCGCCCCATTACTCGCCTAACATTGGAGCTCCCAACTACCAGGAAACTCACCCTGTGTGAATGCCCAGATTTTGTGCGCCGATAAGCTTCCTCTGGAGAAGGGTGGACGACTGCATGCAGCTCAGAGACTTTAGCAGCCACAGATAACGCCGAAAACCTGTTAGTCAAAAGAACCAGGGAGACCCTACGATCAGCCCTCGGCAAGTCTTTCACTGCGTGCCAGACTTTGGAATGATCTTCCACTCGACCATGCAGGTAGTTCCCGGGGCGGCCACACAAATGGATCGATCGGGAGACACGTGGGTCGTGCTCGACGACCCTTGCATCTCCGCGTCCGACCCCCCACAATGATGCCCTTGGCAGCGGCCTCAAGCTGTGTGACGGAATCCAACACAGCCAGGACTGTGAGCGAAGGGTCAACAACTCAGCGCACATCTGTACACAGCAATCGCAGTGCCCATTCATTTCTGAACCCACTCCTGTTTGAAACTCGTAAATATAATCAATAAACAAATGGTGTACTCGCCTTATGAGCAGCAGTAACTAGCAATGCTCTCTCACTGACGGTCTAACCTTACTTCTTACCTATCTCCTGAGAACTTGTTCAGTACAGCAGTGATGGTGTACGACAAAAACAAGTGCAAGTGCTGGACACTTCATACCAAGGCGTGCTGATACTTAATGTCACCGAATATTTTACGTGAAAATCTTGAAGCTTTTTAAATAAAACCAAAAATGTTAAAATTCTACATACACATTCTTCATTTCTACGTTTTGGCAGCCGTCTGCTGCTAGAGGGCTCTAAATTTTAACGTGTAACATGGCGGTGTGAGGCCTAACTATGTCGGTGCGTGAGAAACAGCGTGCTGTAATCGAATTCCTCCACCCATGGAGCATCCTCTCCTTCAGCACGACAATGCCAGGCCACACACGAGCGGTCCTAAATCTGAAACCATCCGATGCTTTGGGTTCTCTATCATCAATCATCCTTCACACAGTCCCGACCTGTCATCTTACAATTTGCATCTGTTTGTAAAACTCCCCTTTGACACTGATGAACCAGAGCAAGCGGAGGTAAGGTTGTGGGTCATTCAACAAAGGCGAACACTCCATAGTGACTGTATCAATAAAGTGAACTTTGTTCATCGTCAGGGTGACTATTCTGAGAAATACGAAGACATGAATTAACAAGGTTTAAGATTTTCTTCATGAAAAACTCGGAGGCATTACTTTTCAGCACGTCCTCGTAAAACTAAATTTTTACTTGTCCGGCATCATATTTTCGTTCACTGTTAGAATGATGGGCAGGATTAATGTGAGTGTGAATTGTAATTTTAATAATTAATGATATACGAGCGTTTGAATCACATTGTGTAATCGTACAAAAAAATAAAAATTCACATACATGGCATGAAATGATTATTGAAACTTAACCTTCTTATGTACTCTGGGAACAAAGTCTTTACTTCCGTTTTTAACGATAAGACCAGTAAATTTGGAAATTGGTGGTAAGCTCTTATGTGAACAAACTGCTGAGATCATCGGTCCCTAGGCTTTACTTAATCTGAGTTAAACTAACTTGCGCTAAGGACAACACTCACACACCCATGCCCGAGGGAGGACTCGAACCTCAGACAGGGGTAGCCGCGACAACCGTGTCAAGGTGCCCAAGACCGTGTGGCCACACCTTGCGAGTAAGGTCAGTAAGGACGACGTTGTTTTTATATCTTTTCTTTTTCGGAAAGTACTAATTTTGGCATAACAATAAATTACGATCAAAGTTTAAGATTATTCAATGAGAGAAATTTTCATTTTTCCAAGGAAAGATATGAAACTGACAGACGAAAGTATGTTCCAGCCAGTTAGAGAAACCTATTATGCGCTCTGGAAAGGGGAAGTATTCGCATACCTTCGTCGTTAGTCTGGATCCAGCTTTAGTATTCTGAGGATATATTGCGCACTGCTCAAGTAGCTTTGAGAAAACGCTTTAAGATGTTGTATTCTAAGAAGCTGAGTAGCTCGTAAACTGATAAGGTCCGCTGTAAGTGACATTTCAGGAAGTTGTGGGATGTGCAGTAAAAATTGCGACTTTCTTACGATGGGCTAAAATGCAGTTTGCCATATGCTTTTGTGCAGTCTGTCAGATAACTAAATAGTAGTAGGTGTCATAGTAAATTGTTGGATATCATTTGTACTTTCCAACTGTTTACTGGCGCAAAAGTTGCGGGTCTGAAGAGAGCAGTTCACTAGTTATATGTTTATGTTGGCCACTAGTGAGAGAACATGATGTATGAATCAACGGAACAGTCCAAACAAAACATTTGTTTTTCTCGTCAGAAACTGTGTTGGTTCAAATGGCTTTGGGCACTATGGGACTTAACTTCTGAGGTCATCAGTCCCCTAGAGCTTAGAACTACTTAAACCTAACTAACCCAAGGACATCACACACATCCATGAGGGACGCAAAATTTGAACCTGCGACCGAAGCGGTCGCATGGTTCCAGACTAGAACCGCTCAGCCACTCCGGCGGGCAGAAACGGTGTGTTACGGCGGATGTGGTAGCATGTATGATACAAATGCACAGATATTTTAGCTTCGAATCTGTTGTACTTAGTAGCTTCAGTCGAATCTGAAAGAGTGAACCCTCTTTCCAGTTATGAGACAGTAAATTTTATCCATCATGATGACACTTATAGTTCTTCCTGGCTTTTATGCAGCTTTTCCGAGTTGTATCATTTAAGCCGATATTCTAGTTAACGGTAGATTAAAACCGGTAAGACACTCCGTAGAGAGATGCACCATATTGGTTAAGGCACTGGACTCGAATTCTGGATGAGTGACAGTTATACCCCCACCTCATCCTTTCTGTCTGGTTTTGTTAAACTATTTCACACAAGTGACGAAATGATTGGTTCATCAGGCACGCTTTATTTTCGTTCCTCTCCACACCAGCTGATCTAGGACTAGCTAACAGGATGTGTACCACACCCTCAACACTTTCTCCCCCCCCCCCCACCCAAATTGTTAGGTATAGACCAATATCATTGTTATTATGTTAGTTACATACAAAGAAACAACCGAAACAGTGTCTTTTTTTTGTGGTTATCTTTAACGCCAATGAACGTAGAGCTGTGTAAGTGATACGTTCCGTGGCGAAACATTTTTCTGATCGAAAACATATTTATGAGGATTATATGATATGAATTTCCAATAAGTCTTTCATAATAGACTGCAATAGTTAAATGATTTGTACTTTAAGAATATTAAAGCCATACTCTTGCATTATTTCTCTACATAGCCACTTTTCAGTTTGAAACTAAAAGTGTTTCAGATTCATCCTGTTCTGCAAGAATACACTTCCCACGTTATGGCCGTCCACCGTGTGACAAACGATCCCAGTGTGTGGGCTGTGTGGGGGCAGAGGTTCAGCCTGTCTTGGCTTTGCTCTGTACTTCTCGGAAGTACGCGAGAGAGCGCGACATTTCATTTAGCATTTTGGAGTGGCGTTTTCCGGTCGGTACAGCTCTCTTCACTTCGGTAGAATCATGGTTTCAGAGCTGTTTACCCTTCATTATTTGTTCGCGGTATGAAAGATGTTCACAGCTCCAGTTGCTGTTTGCACAAAAAGAGGCAGCGTAGTGATCTATCGTCACAGTCCTGTATAAATGTGTGGGAATGACAGAAGAGAAAGATGGGAATGATCAATTCAGTCGCATTAACAACAGGTACTGCAAATATGATATGAAACGACAATTGCAATGAAAAATCCTCTTACGTCAAAACTATCCAGAACGTCTGCAATGCTTCCTAAATGGTCTCCACGTCTCCATAGTTAGGTTACAGAAGTGTTGTTGTACACTCCTGGAAATGGAAAAAAGATCACATTGACACCGGTGTGTCAGACCCACCATACTTGCTCCGAACACTGCGAGAGGGCTGTACAAGCAATGATCACACGCACGGCACAGCGGACACACCAGGAACCGCGGTGTTGGCCATCGAATGGCGCTAGCTGCGCAGCATTTGTGCACCGCCGCCGTCAGTGTCAGCCAGTTTGCCGTGGCATACGGACCTCCATCGCAGTCTTTAACACTGGTAGCATGCCGCGACAGCGCGGACGTGAACCGGATGTGCAGTTGACGGACTTTGAGCGAGGGCGTATAGTGGGCATGCGGGAGGCCGGGTGGACGTACCGCCGAATTGCTCAACACTTGGGGCATGAGGTCTCCACAGTACATCGATGTTGTCGCCAGTGGTCGGCGGAAGGTGCACGTGCCCGTCGACCTGGGACCGGACCGCAGCGACGCACGGATGCACGCCAAGACCGTAGGATCCTACGCAGTGCCGTAGGGGACCGCACCGCCACTTCCCAGCAAATTAGGGACACTGTTGCTCCTGGGGTATCGGCGAGGACCATTCGCAACCGTCTCCATGAAGCTGGGCTACGGTCCCGCACACCGTTAGGCCGTCTTCCGCTCACGCCCCAACATCGTGCAGCCCGCCTCCAGTGGTGTCGCGAAGGCGTGAATGGAGGGACGAATGGAGACGTGTCGTCTTCATCGATGAGAGTCGCTTCTGCCTTGGTGCCAATGATGGTCGTATGCGTGTTTGGCGGCGTGCAGGTGAGCGCCACAATCAGGACTGCATACGACCGAGGCACACAGGGCCAACACCCGGCATCATGGTGTGGGGAGCGATCTCCTACACTGGCCGTACACCACTGGTGATCGTCGAGGGGACACTGAATAGTGCACGGTACATCCAAACCGTCATCGAACCCATCGTTCTACCATTCCTAGACCAGCAAGGGAACTTGCTGTTCCAACAGGACAATGCACGTCCGCATGTATCCCGTGCCACCCAACGTGCTCTAGAAGGTGTAAGTCAACTACCCTGGCCAGCAAGATCTCCGGATCTGTCCCCCATTGAGCATGTTTGGGACTGGATGAAGCGTCGTCTCACGCGGTCTGCACGTCCAGCACGAACGCTGGTCCAACTGAGGCGCCAGGTGGAAATGGCATGGCAAGCCGTTCCACAGGACTACATCCAGCATCTCTACGATCGTCTCCATGGGAGAATAGCAGCCTGCATTGCTGCGAAAGGTGGATATAGACTGTACTAGTGCCGACATTGTGCATGCTCTGTTGCCTGTGTCTATGTGCCTGTGGTTCTGTCAGTGTGATCATGTGATGTATCTGACCCCAGGAATGTGTCAATAAAGTTTCCCCTTCCTGGGACAATGAATTCACGGTGTTCTTATTTCAATTTCCAGGAGTGTATTTCGTTCAACATATGTGTGTGTAACATCTTTTTCGCTTATTAGCCTAAATAAGTCAAGCTTGCGTGGCAAAGTGAGTGCAAAATTCGGTGAAATTGTCTGTGTCTGACTGTGTACGGACAGTTTCTGCCAATTAAAAAGTGGAAATTGTTGTCAGTGCACCATAAAAATTAAATAGTAGCAAAAATTTGATTTGTTTGTGATTAAGTAGCTCCAAATGTGGAAGTCAAGTCCTATGAAGGGCGACTGCGCCGTCGTTTGAATGTGGCACATTTGCTGTTTCCCCCTCTTATCCCTCCACGCGCTGACAGAACGATGAGGTGGAGGGGGAAGTGGGCAGCGAGGCTGAGTGCTATGATACTCCCACAAGGGCACACCTCGCTTGCCACATTCTTGGCTGCCCCTGTTCTGCATGTAAAAACTTGAGGTGGATTTTAACTTATGCCTCCAAACTAAAAGTTTACTTCGGCGCTAGTTTTAAGTTGCTGGCTCATGTGCTTGCCAGTAAATGTCTGCCTGCTGCAGGTAGCCAGCTCGCTCACTCTGTTCGTTACCCACCGTGTATGTATTCGAGATGATGAACACACAGTAACAAATGGCGTTTAGAATTCTCCATTTAAGCAGATGCAATTCAGTTTCAAATGTGTGATGTGATTTTTGTTGAGAGTACAGTACTGTACCTCCTAAAGTGTAGTGGGAGTACGGATCCTGAAATGCACTATTTCCCTTCAAGGACGGCTGATCACACAGTATGTTATTCTTTGGGGATAAAATGCGGCTTCAAGTAGCAACACCACTGTGTGCCCTAACTCCACGCACACTTGCAAAAGTGTGGGACGAGTCTCTTTAACGTCTAGACGTTTGTCATGTTTCCTGTGGATGGCTGACTGAATTGCTGTGATGTACAAATGTAATTGTAAAATGTGGATCACTTTTGTATGTGTGTGCGTATAAGAGATATATCCTTGACATACCAGATAGTTCTTTAGAAAATATGACTTATGTTGCCCTAATCGTGAAATAAAGTTTACTACAAGTTCCTGTTTTCATCACGTAGAGACAATAGTCTTTCGAAATTCGGTGAATCTTTCTGAAACACCCTGTCTTTCACTTACCGCAATCTTTAGGTTTCAGAATCAAGAGCTAGAAATAAAAAAAAAATTGTGACCAACGCATGTTATAGTTTATGTGTGAAATATAGATACTAATTTTAGATTTGACATAACAACAGAAATCAGCAACTTCATTGTTTAATAGAACGTATCACCTCTCGTTAATATATTGGTCATGTTAAAACCCATATTGGAAGAAGAAACTTCTGTATTCACACGCACACACATACATACAGACACACATACACACACACACACACACACACACACACACACACACACACACACACACACACACCATCACAAGAAATTTAATACCTCACTGACAAAAGTTCCAATTCCATATACAATATAAATTATTGTATGTATATTCTGATGTTCCACCTATCCTCATAAGCCACTCGACCTATTTCACGAAAACGTGGTGCACATATCACTTTCGCTATGGAAATCATTGCTGCGGTGGTAAGAACCACTTATCTATCAAACTGATGGTGGAGTGGGTGAAAAAGCTGTGCAGCCCGTGACGCGCGAAGACTCATACTTCTATTATTCATCCATTATCTGAGAATGAGAGAACTTAGTGACTTGCAACAAACTTTACACATAACTCCAAATCTTATTGAAAGTTCTTCTTGCTGACAAAAAGAAAAGTTTATCACTTACTACATTTCCAGTGCTCATTCAGTAAAACTGCAGCTTGAAACACGAAGCTTTAATTTGTTACTTCTTTACTACTAACTGTATTCACTTGTACCACTGAACGTAGCACCAAAGTTATATCACTACGAGCCACATAGTCCATGAGTTGTGATGACATAAACAGATCCAAGAAAAACTGTTGTATTATGGATGATGTTTAAATTTATTACTGCTTTGTTAATAACTCAATTCGCAACTCATTTCGCGGACTTTATCCACATAAACCGCTGAATGTAGCTACAAAAATATATCATTGTACTACAATTAGTTCACAAGATATGACGTCAAATACTGAGATGCCTGAAAATCTGCTCCTTCATGCATGATATTTTGATTGATTACTTTTGTGCTACTGACTCTCTTTCCAGGACATTTCTCAGACAGTAGCCACATACTCTACTGGATGTATCTGAAAAATTACATCGTTATACTAGTTGAGGAGATACCGCGTCATAGACGTTGAGCTGCCTGAAAATGAAACTGCTTGGCTTAATTCGCTAGAGATACACGTGGAATATGTGTATAAATAGATGTCAATATTGTTAAATATATGTGAAATATATAGGTCATGTGTGTTAATTCGCAAAGCCATGGGTAAAACGTTCACCCTAAACACTTTCTGTTATTTCACTTTAACTGTTACACTTATTACATACGATCTGGAAAGAAATCTATGGGGGTAAGAACCACCAGCCTCCTATTGGAGGTGATGATAACTTGGAGAAGGAGGAGGAGGAAATGGACAGAGAAAGGGAGTAGGAGGAAATGACAGTGGAAGGAATGGGGAGGGAATAGACGGAGAGAGAAAGAGAGAGAAGAGGAGGTGATGACAGAGGTAGATTGAAGGAGGAGATGAACTAACAGAAGATTGCCTTTAACACATACAAGTGCAATGTCTGATACTCAGCAAGTCAGTTAATAAAAGAAAGATAAGGTATTGTGGACTAATATTTGTTGTTTAGTAAATAAGAGGAACACAGTAAATACCATGCGAGGTCACCACCACATTGGCATAACCTCTCTTCGGGAGTCTCTGAACTCTGAGCAGACCTCTTTCTACTTCTATGCCACTTCCTCCAGCATATCGTATACGCTCTCCCGCCGAAAGTATGGACAGTCGCCGCCATAGGGAACACTGTCAACCACGGATTACATCGCTTTCTCCTTGTAAGGTCATATCCGAAAATCTTTCCGCCGAAATTAAGACGATAACGATTCGGAAGGTAGACAGCTCAAGTCAGTGCCCGCAGTCAACTTAGTACAGAACTCTGAAGACTGTCTCCCGACTTATCAATCACTATTTAGCAGAAGTAGAACCAGTAATGAAGTTCCTGAAACATTAGTTTCACTTATAGTGACAAGATGATAGAGTTCCAAGAGAGAGCAAAGTTAGTCAGCAAAGTTAGTAGGGTTTCATTACTTGGAAAAAGCATATTTGTGCCATCAGCTATACTGTTTTATTTTGACTCTCTTCCGGTTTTGAGCGTTACGATCACCCTGAAGAAGGAAAAAATATTACATCACTGGATCAACCATACATTTCCGTCATACATGGCCCATAAAAATGTAGGATATAGATAACTGTCGTAACACTAAATTAAGAGAGCGCACATAAATACGCCGTGCCTTAGCGCAATTACGGTAGTGTACATTTTATGATAACTCTACACTTAATACTATTTATACATACAGCAGTATTGTACCTCTAACATAATGCTGAGTTATCGCCTAATTCGCACTTTTGGAATTGTGCCAAGGAACTGCTTGTTTATGTGGACTTTATTAAGAGAGACTATGATGACAATTATGTATGTTCTAAATTCGTATGGCTCATATATGACTGAAGTGATGTACTAAATTTTCTTTCCTGTAACTCTCAAAACTTTTATACAGTAAACATAAAACTGTACAGCTGATGGCACTAATGTACTTTTTGCAAATTATTTAACAGCTGTAGACAATCACTTTCGAAAAGTTGTAGATTTCATTGTATTAGGTTTAGGACGACAAATACCACGTACCAAACTGAAACCAAATTAAGTACCATTTTTAACAGCCACTCAATAAATGTTATTCTTTATTTCTTTTTGTGTTGCCACATTTCTGATATAGAGATCCCTGTCAAATAGGTGTTAAGTTTCGAGCGTAAACTAGACGATGGGTAGTCAATCTTTCTTACCTGGCGCAGACTTTTGTATCTCTGTTACTAGGTAAATTGTCTAACCGCCCACTGTTTCCTCAGTAAGAGTGATTTAGGAAGTAAGGAAGCAACTTTACTTACAAAATTTATAAAGTAGCTTTACAGTGAGTTACAGCATATAATAATAGTTACTTATGAAATACTGTATGTCAAAATGCTATGAAAACCTACTGAGAATGTTTTTAAAACCCCAACGGCCTACCGCCCACTATGAAGGCTCGAACGTCCACTAACTGGCGATGGAACCAAACTGACTACCATTGAACTATACCCTTAATGAACTGCTGCGGTGGATGTTTGGGCTGAACTAATAGGAGCATACACTTATTACTCTCACAACATTATGGTTGAACCGAAATATTTCCTCAAATTATTAAATAGTAACCGCGACCAATTTTTCCTTCAGTCCATGGATACTTTCTGTAAAGCGTTTATTAATGGTTGTGTCAACAACTGAAAAGTTAGATTTATTTTAGTGACAGGCATGTGCAGAGTGTGGCGTTCATCCTACAAAGATATACAAATCATACGTTGCCACTCAATCTTTGTTAGTAAGATCAGCACTGTCAGTGCAGCCTCAGTAGGCCGGGCTCGAAAATGAACCCGTAAGGTTAGAAACTAGTCGCCTTATAAATACTGTAGCTGTTGACAGAACCATTAATAAATACTTTAAAGAATTTAAATAAAGTTGCTGCTCCATGTCAAGGAAATGTTGAAACTGAATAAATTTACTTTGTTAGCTATAACAATAGTGGGTAAACGTTCATAAACAGCATTTCAGCGGGACCTCACGTAGTACGCACAAACAAAAATGCAAAAGCTAGTGGCTGTAGTGCTGAAAGTGTTCGTATGGATGTGAATGAGCTGCCTGCCGTTTCTGCTGTGCAAAGCGAAGCAATATTGAAAGTACGTAATAATGGAAAAGCGTTAGCAGATGGGGAAAAACGATGAGTTTGATAGAGAGCCGTTGTTCAATCAAAACTAGATGTCGGTTTATCGCTTACTTTTTCTATATAAAAAAGTGGAGTATTGCTTGTTTTGCGGGGAACGCAGGCGGATCGTCGATTCCTGACTTCGGATTTCGCCCGGTTTATTTCCGATTCAATTTCCTCCGCCTTCCGGCCGCTCGGGTCTGGAACAAGCTATTTCGGTCCTGTCTGCTTCCTTTATTTCTTCACGTTATGGAAATCTCTTTTGTCTGTTTGAAACGTGGAATTCGGGCTGGCACTGTTTGTGCCGTTCCACTTACACGTGCTTCCAATGCAGATCAGGGGGGTAACGTATCCTCCCTTTCTCCGGAAAAGCTTAATTGGCTGTGTTATTGCTGTTTAATTTCTTGTGTGTAAGTGAATACTTCAAACAGATCTGTGCAGGGAAATGGCGGTATCGTTGAGATTAAACTGGGCCAATGCGCGCGCGTTGGACAGGTATTAGGGCAACGAATTATTATTTAGGTTGGACTACAAGAAATAAGGTATCAAGAAATTCAACAGGAATATTTCCTTAGGGCTGAAGAAATGGAAATTCGGTTTTATTACTAAGTAGCTTAGCGCCCGCTGGTTCGCTAGCGTAGACTGTACGATCTGCACAGATATTTTCTGTTTTCCTTTGACTGAATTTTATTGTTGTTTACAAACTGCAAGCTCTTCTAAACTTTTCATGCTATTTAAGGCCATAGAAACATGGTCTTTTCTGGATGTACTTCTGACCAAAACGCGATTGTCGTAGATGCAGTGCAAGGTTTTTCGCTTAATCATGCCTTTTGCGTTCTTGTGGAGGATATTTCCATAGAAACTTTCACCCTCTAACACGTATCTCTTTATATCTAACCGAGAAGGGAAATACCAGTTCTCATACATTTAGCTTTAAAAATTTTTTAATCTAACGAAATTTTTTTTAACTCCCTTAGGGGTTGAGTTTCCAACAACAGTGAAATGCGTTTTATTTTTAATTTTATTTCAAACAGAGAAGCCAAATAGGGATATTCATAGATTTAGCTTCAAAAAGAGTCTAATAATGAAATATTTCCATAAAGAATTTCATTCTGTATTTCTCCCCCATAGGGACTGATTTCAAAATAGAGTAAAATATGCATTTTTCTATTCCAAGCGAGAAGTCGACTTCAATTTTCATAGATTTAGCTTTAAAAAAGGCTTTCGCATGGAAATATTTTCATAAAATATATCATGTCCGATTTCACCCCCTTAGGGGATTTTACAGCGAAAAACCAACACCTTTTCCAAGTTTCAAGTTCCTATCCTTAGCGGTTTGGGCGGGGGATAATAAGTGAGTAGGACAGGACACTGACATTATGATCATATGCTTAACCTTCCGCTAGCGGCGCGAACCTCAGAGTGCATGATTGTTTTGTTTCCTTTGCCACGGTTGGCAGCAACACAACCGGCTGCCCTCATAACCTCGAAGGTGCTGCGCAAACAATCGTTTAAGTTTTTCGGGTACAGGAGCTCTTCAGTATTCTCCCTCCATCTTACTGTGGAATCATATGTGAGGATGTGTGAGAGCTAATTCGATCTTAGAATAAATTTGTACTTAGTAGCTGCAACACCACCATACATGAAATTTCATATCTTATATTGCAGTATTTGCGCTTCAGGGCGAATCTTTGAGGTGACAACACCCAACACGTTGGCAGACTCCACAGGGCTCTCTTTGATCGGATGACGACATTATTGACTCTCCTGACACTGACGCTGAAGAAGAGGAAGGAGAAGCTACTGAAAATTCTTTCGATCCAGGAAACTCTGTAAGCGGAATTTACTTACCTTCCTAGGGTGAAAGGTGAACCTTAATGTTCCAGCGAGTAAGTTACAGTCGAGAGGGCTGTGAGACTGCGTCAGCCATTGCATGCTAATTGACCCATCTGCAGGAGGACAACATTACGGCAGTGTATTTGAAGCAAACGTTGTTTGCATCCTCATGCATCACTGATGGTTTTCGCATATTAAGTGTTGTATCCCGCCTACTCGTCAAATGAGGGATGCCTAGGAAACCTGCTTTCTCGGATAGCTCGACAACAATGTAAGAAAAAAAAGTATTAACGAAGTTTATTAGAAAATGAAATGATTACAAAACTTAACTTTGAGAATTTAAAATAGTGAGTTACAGGCAAATTATGACAGACAGTTCGCCGAATTCCACAGCAGCGAGTTCAAGAATGGGCAATTGAGGAACTGAGGAAATGTATTACTTCTATTACTTCTCCTCCCTTACTTCTTTTATAGGAACTGTCTATACCGAAGAGATTTCTATCAGCTCGGAGACCATGGCTGCGGTTACCCTTGACGCTGCATCACAGACAGGAGCGCCTGCGATGGTGTACTCAACGACGAATGGCAAAACGTCATTTTTTCGGATGAATCCAGGTTCTGTTTAGAGCATCATGATGGTCGCACCCGTGTTTAGCGACATCGTGGTGAACGCACATAGGAACCGTGTATTCGTCATCGCCATACTGGCGTATCACCCGGCGGGGTGATATGGGGTGCCATTGGTTACACGTCTCGGTCACCTCTTGTTCGCATTGACGGCACTTTGAACAGTGGACGTTACATTTCAGATGTGTTACGACCCGTGGCTCCACCCTTCATTCGATGCCTGCGAAACCATACATTTCAGCAGGATAATGCACGACCGCATGTTGCAGGTCCTGTACGGGCCTTTCCAGATACAGATAAAGTTCGACTGCTGCCCTGGCCAGCACATTCTACAGATGTCTCACCAATTGAAAACGTCTGGTAAATGGCGGCCGAGCAACTGGCTCGTCACAATACGCCAGTCACTACTCTGGATAAACTGTGGTATCGTGTGGAAGTTGCATGGGCAGCTGTACCTGTATACGCCATCCAAGCTCTGTTTGACTCAATGCCCAGGCGTATCAAGGCTGTTATTACGGCCAGAGGTGGTTGTTCTGGGTACTCACTTCTCAGGATCTATGCACCCAAATTGCATGAAAAAGTAATCACATGTCAGTTCTAGTATAATATATTTGTCCAATGAATACCCGTTTATCATCTGCATTTCTTCTTGGTGTAGCAATTTTAATGGCCAGTAGTGTACATCTTACACGTGATTGGGTTACATCACGAACCTTAACGGAAAAATGTCTGAGACTAGTGGTAGTTTCGCAAATTACTCATCGCACAACTCAGTAAAATAAACATTTCAAATATCATATAGCAGTTAATTTCACACCACATTGTCACAGCATAATTTTCCCTTTTTATCTCAGCCAGATGCTAACAAAATATTTCAGGAACTGTCAGACGCTACATTTCTACTCTGTGCTATATTTTGAGTAGGATGAAATTTGTTGCACGTTGTAGTTATGGGACTCAGGCACAAGTACTTTCCACATGCGGTGCAAGAATACATGGTACTTTTGTGCTGTTTGCTCTGGTAACATGGCGCACAAAATTTTCTGCTTTGCTTGACCCGTTCCTGCAGAACTGGTGCGAATCTGTGGAAGGGCAGTTGGGTGAGCTCTGCCAGCTGTAGCAGTAGATGTTTGGGCAGAGATGTCTCATCGTTCCTTCGGTGTTCCATTTCTTGTTATCAGTCCTCTGCGCAAGTGACGCAGGAAAGGCCTCCAGCTATCCGAATCGTAGCCGTTCCTTGTCATAGCCGTTTCCTATGTATAAAACCTTTATGAAAGTCGGAAACGTGATGGTACGCATTTCTCCTCCTTACACGAGGCATCACAACGTCGTTTAACCAGGCAACGCCGGTCAACTGCTGTTTGTGTATGAGAAATCGGTTGGAAACTTTCCTCATGTCAGTACGCTGTAGATGTCACCACCGGCGACAACGTTGTGTGAATGCTCTGAAAGGCTAATCATTTGCATATCACAGCATCTTCTTCCTGTCGGTTAAAATTCGCGTCTGTAGCACGTCATCTTCGTGGTGTAGCAATTTTAATGGCCAGTAGTGTATGTTTGTAAGTTCTCTCTAATAGTATTAAACTCCAATAAATTTCATTTTTTTCACGTATTCTGATGTCTCCCATTCCTTTCTTTTATTTTCAATGTTACATGGGAAAGTTCCTTGGTGGGATGAAGGAGTGTGCACCTTTGAGCAGCGACACAGCTGTACATGGCCCAAAAAGGTGCCCCGCTAGCGGAATGTTAATAGTGTGCTGACCCGCCCGGTTAACCGTGTACGTTAATGTGCGGCTTCTGGGCTTTCTCACATCCGACTCGGTAAGTTTTTACTCTGTTTCTCACAGCCAACTTTGTAAATACCTAGCTGGGTCCCATGTTCCGTTTCAGATACATGATGCACAAACGTTTAGAAAATGGTCTCACATTTGAACATCTGCTTTATTCTAGGCACAAACATAACCCTTAGACGAATTTTGCCCTGGGTGGAAGGGCATCCGGCCACCCACTGTTACTTACATTGTTTCACCATACAGGGGATATCCGGGCTAGAGATGCACATAAACGAATGGCTACAATGAAAGAACTCGACACTGCGTAAATACTCACTCGACACAGACACTCCCTCCGAAGTGGTCCTCACCTTTCCATGAACTGTACTGAGTCGTATGAAATAGCGCGCGCGTGCGCACGAATTTTTACTGTGCAGCAAGTAGACGTACTGACAGTCATCATGTGGACGCCACAACTAAAGGTGCAGTGTATGCTAAAGGAAGCAGAGGTAAAATCTGTAACACCTGTCCAGCCGCGTTCAGGATGAGAATGAAACGAGGATCTTCTCACCGGTGAATCCATGTATCATAGGGACAGAACTCTGATTATCGGGAAGTGCTGGAAAACATCTTCAAACGCATGCGAATGAGAGACAGTTGAAAGCGTCTGCGAAGTAATTGGCTGAAGTCCACGTAAATGCGTTGGACAAATCAGTAGAGAACTAGCCGTCACCGTTCGATGATGCACAAACGTCTCCGGTTGCGTGCTTACAAACACCAACTTTTTCATCGCATTAAGCCCGAGGATTCCGTAGGCGATGTGATTTTGCTGTTGAAATGCTGCATCGTATAGGCGAAAATAACGACTACGGGAATGCCGTGCTGTTCAATGATGAGTCTCCCTTCCATATCCGTAGAGAAGCTAACCGACATAACTTTGAAAACGGTTAAGTGAAACGCCAGGAGAAGTGACTGATTACGAAAAGGACAGACCAAAGGCTAATCGTGGTTGGGATTACATAAATATGGTCCGATTGGTCCATTTTTATGGAGTCTACACGGGAAAGTCACTCCTATTTCGACATGTTGATGAGTTATGCAGGTCCACAGATACCTCCCGCAGTCATTTTCCAGCAGGATTGTGTCCAATTCGACTTTCACGTGTATCTTACCATATATCTGCGTGAGAAATTTCCTGAGCGTTAGCCTGGAAGGAGTGGTCCCATTACCTAACCCTCTCAGTCTCTCTACCTGACTCCGCTGGCTTTCAGGCCGTGGGGGTCTATCGGGGACATTGTTTACAGAATGAAGTCAATCTACGCCGCGGTAGAGGCCATACTTTGAGCATCTGACGAGGAGTACCGTATCGATATCTGTCGAGGTACAACTGGTGCCCACATAGGAATTTACCACCGTGCACAAACATCTTTCAGCTTCTGTACACTACACTGGATAAATAAAGTCACAAATTTGAATAGGTTCTGAAATACGAACAAATGGTTTTGTATACCTCTAGCCTGGACACCCTGCTTACCAGTGCCGATCCTGTAGTCGAAAGCAACAAGACAAGGACGAAGAAAAAGAAGAGGAAAACAAGAATTAGGTTAATAGCGTGTTGATCCGTCTTTAGAGAGCGATACAGCTTCGATTCTGCGTGGCATGGGTTCATCAAGTCGATGGCAGATTTCTAGAGGTATGTGGCAAGAGTAAACTACATGACGTTGGTTTGTGGGTCCGAAGTTGGCGGCTGATACCCTCTCAAATAACTTTCATCGAGTTCACATCAAGTGAATATGATGGCAAGACATGCTCCTCAAGTGACTGTAACACAATTCCGGGCTGTGACATGGGCCGTTAACCTCTAGGCAACGCCATCGCCGTCGAGGTAGAAATCAACCATGAAAGTATGCAGGAGCTGCGCAGTCATGTTTACGCAGTCGACAGGTGTCATGGTGCCAGCGATTACTACCATACGTCCCATAGAAGCCCAGGGGAATCTCCGCCATAGCATAATGCTACGCCACCGGCCTGCCACCGACAGGCAGTTCGTGTTTTAAACAGACGACACGACCATCGACGTGGCCTATCAAGAAACGGGAGTCATCCGACATGGCGACGCGCTTCCGCTGACGCACGGTCCAATCTAGATGACACAATGCCACCGCATTCGTAATTGTCTGTGTCGTTGGGTCAACATGAGAACACGAGGAGGTCGTCCGCTGCAGAGTCCCATCTGCTCTGAACAGTAGGCTCAAGTAATTCTCTATTCATTTCTGCTCCGCAATGAACTCTCCTTAAAGCGTCACGTGCCATAAACACTAGCAAGCGACGTTTAGTTTCGCAGTCAGCATGAGCAATTTCACAATCTTTTGCTTGATTAGTGTATGTGCCCATAATAGGAAGAGTTCACCCGGAGTGTTAACGAAGTCAGCCGCCTCGGCGAACGCAAAGTAACCATACAACCAGCCGCAGAGTACGCGGAAGCCAGTTCTCTTTAGGCAGTCACCTGCGTCAGATCATCGCGAGCCACGCTACAGCCGTCCTCAAACGGGATGTGTGTTCCTCATCCTGGTTTCCACTGTGGTAATGCACGCTTAGGAAATATGTGTAAAATATGATCACTCTATTAAAACGCACATTTCCTCCTTCGTACATACGTTAGCAACTTTTTTCTCTTTGTAGTAGACATAAATATTGTATTAGTTTGAATATACACAAATATGATAAAAGGTGGAAAGGGAAGTACACCGCTCAGTCAGTAAGGATATCAGCTTTTAAATCTTTTAAAAAATGAACAATAACCTTCCACGTAAGACAGAAGTCATTTCACCTTTCTCACTTTTTAGTAAAACCATCGGGTCATTCGTATTAGATGACTTTACGAGCCACTGTCATTACCTCCCTTTCCTGTTCCAGTCTCCCGCGATCTTGAAAGTTGTCTGGCTAATACATTGATATGTCATTAATTGGCATTTGATTACAATAAATCGTAACAAGAACGACGCGTTTTTCACAGTCTTCAGTGTGCTCTTGCCTTGGATCGGCAATCGTAAGTTACAACACGAAAGAACAATGTGGTGAAGACCGCTGGCCTCGCACGCGGGGTGCAAGCAGAGCTCTCTACTTGCAGCATCGTACCCAGAGTGGGTCGGAGTCCTTTGGTTTGGAGCCGAGTGGAGGGTCTCAACCAGAGGCTTCGTCGACTCTGTGACGGTCTTGGCTGCAGATTTCTAGACTTGCACTATTGGGTGGGGAATTGTAGGACGCCCCTAGATAGGTCAGGGGTGCACTACACAAAGGAAGCGGCTACTCGGGTAGTAGAGTACTTGTGCCGTACACGTGGGGGTTTCTTAGGCCAGGCAGTAGTGCGAGGTGTCCTGATGAACACTCACCAGTCGACGTGCAGGCAGGGAAATTAGGACGAGCCCAATGTAAAGACACTTCAGCTATCAAGATATTAGCAGTAAATTTTCAGAGTGTTCGGAATAAAGTTCCTGAATTTACTGCCCTCCAGGAAGCGTGTGGCGCGCAAATTATTCTCGGGACTGAGACCTGGCTGAACGCTGACATAGGAAGTTCTGAAATATCTAGTGAGGGTTGTAATGTGTATCGGAAAGACAGATTAGACACCGTAGGAGGTGGTGTCTTCATTGCAGTTGACAAAAATCTTGTGTCTGCTGAGGTCGAAGTAGAGTGTGATTGTGAAGTTATCTGGACACTTTTAACAGGGCTAGGGGAAATAAAGTTATTTGTGGGGTGTTATTAACGGCCACCAGGTTCCACCGTGACAGTTCTCTAGAATCATTCAAAGGGAGTCTACATTCTGTATCGCAGAAGTACCCGCATCATGTTACATTAGTCGGAGGCGACTTCAACCTACCTAGTATAGACTTTGATGTTTATGGATTCATTACAGGTGGTACAGACAAGCCGTCTTGTGAATTAGTTTTGAACACATTATTCGAAAACTGTCTTGAGCAGCTAAATCGACAGCCAACGCGTAATGGAAATATTTTAGATCTGGTAGCCATGAACAGACCAGTCCTCATCGACGGTGTCAGTGTTGAGACAGGGATTAGTGATAATGATGTTGTCATTACGACTATGGTTACGAGAGTTAAAAAGTCCGTCTAGAAGGCTAGGAGAGTATTCTTGCTAGAAAGAGCAGATAAGCAGTTGTTAGCATCCCACTTAGTAAATGAATCGACTTCATTTACTTCTGGTACGATGGACGTGGAAGAATTATGGGCAAATTTTGAACACACTGTAAATCACGCATTAGACAAGTATGTGCCGAAAAATCTGGTTACTGACGGAAAACACCCACCGTGGTTTAACAGCGAAATTCGGAGAATGCTCAGGAAGCAAAGGCAGTTGCACTCGCGGTACAAGAAAGATCGGGAGAATGAGGACAGGCAAAAGTTAGTAGAGATCCGTGCTGCTGTAAAAAGAGCGATGCGCGAAGTATTCAACCACTACCACCGTCATACCTTAGCAAAAGATCTTGCTGAAAACCCAAAGAAATTCTGGTCTTACGTAAAATCGGTAAGCGGGTCGAAGGCTTCCATCCAGTCACTCACTGATCAGTCTGGCCTGGCAACGGAAAACAGCAAAACGAAATCTGAAATTTTAAATTTAGCATTTGAGAAATCTTTCACACAGGAAGATCGTACAAACATACCGCCGTTTGAGTTTCGTACAGATTCCCGTATGTAGGACATAGTGATAGACATCCCTGGGTTTGTGAAGCAGCTGAATGGGTTGAAAATAAATAAATTGCCAGGTCCTGATGGGATTCCAATTCGGTTTTACAGAGAGTACTCTACTGAATTGGCTCCTTACTTAGCTTGCATTTATCGCGAATCTCTCGTCCAACGTAAAGTCCCGAGCGACTGGAAAAAATCGCAGGTGGCGCCTGTATATATCCTTAACATCGGTTTGTTGCAGGATTCTCGAACATATTCTCAGTTCGAATATAATGAATTTCCTTGAGACAGAGAAGTTGCTGTCCATGCATCAGCACGGCTTTAGAAAGCATCGCTCCTGCGAAACGCGACTCGCCCTTTTTTCACATGATATCTTGCGAACCATGGATGAAGGGTATTAGACGGATGCCATATTCCTTGACTTCCAGAAAGCGTTTGACTCCGTGCCCCACTGCAGACTCCTAAATAAGGTACGATCATATGGGATTGGTTCCCAAGTATGTGAGTGGCTCGAAGACTTCTTAAGTAATAGAATCCAGTGTAAAGAATGGCAGCTAACTCTAAAAATAGATAAATGTAAATTAATGCAGATGAATAGGAAAAAGAATCCTGTAATGTTTGAATACTCTATTAGTAGTGTAGCGCTTGACACAGTCACGTCGATTAATATTTGTGAGTAACATTGCAGAGCGATATGAGGTGGGACAAGCATGTAATGGCAGTTGTGGGGAAGGCGGATAGTCGTCTTCGGTTCATTGGTAGAATTTTGGGAAGATGTGGTTCATCTGTAAAGGTGACCGCTTATGGATCGCTGGTGCGACCTATTCTTGAGTACTGCTCGAGCGTTTGGGATCCCTATCACGTCGGATTGAGGGAGGACATAGAAACAATTCAGAGGCGGGCTGCTAGATTTGTTACTGGTAGGTTTGATCATCACGCGAGTGTTACGGAAATGCTTTAGGAACTCGGGTGGGAGTCTCTAGAGGAAATTAGGCGTTCTTTTCGTGAATCGCTACTGAGGAAATTTAGAAAACCAGCATTTGAGGCTGACTGCAATACAATTTTACTGCCGCCAACTTACGTTTCGTGGAAAGACCACAAAGATAAGATAAGAGAGTTTAGGGCTCGTACAGAGGCGTATAGGCAGTCATTTTTCCCTCGTTCTGTTTGGGAGTGGAACAGGGAGAGTAGATGCTAGTTATGGCACGAGGTACCCTCCGCCACGCACCGTATGGTGGATCGCGGAGTGTGTATGTAGATGAAATATGAAAACTCTTTAAAAGCCATTATGATGTTTCCCGTCATTTTATTACAAGAAATAATTTCAAAAAGACACATTTTCGATAGGGCTGGCTATACGAAACAGCATATAGACCCCGAGACAAAGAAAATTACGCACGGCGAAGGAGTTATGCAAATTGGTCACAAATTGATATTCATAGAGGTATCGACGGAAAATGCAAAGTTTTCAGCACTGGCGGGCGATGGATGAATGTGTGACGCTGCAGCGCAATTTCAGCGCGCAGTTAACAAGGACAGTAAAAAGGTGACATGACGGTACCAGGGATAATGTCTCTCTCAGTTTCGCTTTGTGTACTCAGTTGGACAGTACCTATGCCTCGGAGACAGCTGCATGAATAATACAGGATGTAACAAAAAACGTGCGCCACAGATTGCAGGACACGTTCCTCACATATAGACGAAGAAATTATGTTATATGATCATGGATCTGGAAACGCTTTGTTTCCTTGTTACAGGTCATTTTCTCCAATTCGTTAGCCATGGGAAACACGGACGAACAGAACACACCAGCATGCCGCATGCAGCTCTTTCTTACAGGAGATGTTTAATACGCCCTCCGTAGGCACCGACACATGCATCAACCCGCCTTCGTAGTGAATCCGGCATGCGCTGATGTATCTCTGGAGTACAGCGTATGGTTTCACAGCCTTCCATAATGCGGGCACAGTGGCTCTTAAGATCTTGTACTGGGGTTCCATACACAATAGCTTCCAAAAATATTCCCAAAAATACATGTCAAATGGGATTAGTCTGGAGAGGGTGGAGGTCTGGCAGACTTCTGCTGTTCGGAATGTTTGTCCTATATATGACATGCCACACTGACAAGGTATTTTATAAATTCCCGCCTTCCGCAATACCAGATCGTCTCTCACCTACACCAAGAGCACCACCTTTGATAAGTTTTGTGAGTGGTGTTGAAGAAGCCGTACGACGCCTTCCTGTGGAAACTGCAGAGGAAGTAAGGAGGGAAACTTGCCGTGCTCTTCTGAAGGCTCCTCCTCAACACGGTAACATTACCTCCGCAAAAAGGGCTGCACTGCGAAATCTCCGAGAAGATCCGGACGTTGTGGTACTGAAGGCTGATAAACGAAATTTAACTGTACTGTTACCTCGCAGTTTGTATGTGGATAAGATGTATGGTCTCCTAAATGATTCTGCCCACAGGAGGATTGATGACGATCCTACAGGAGGTGTGCAACGGAAGACATCTACACTCCTGAATTCTTCCTCGTTGCCTCCAGAGACGATCAAGCGCTTAAGACCTCATGGCAGCGTACCTCCAAGACTGTATGGTCTTCCGAAGGTACATAAAGACGGACTACCCTTACGGCCAATAGTGAGTAATACTTGGGCCCCCACTTACGATTTAGCCAAACATCTTTCATCCTTACTGAGGCCATTTGTGGGCAAATGTCCACATCACATACGTAACTCGGCCGATTTTATGAACAGACTGGGGCTCTCCGCCTAAGTACTTCTGGTCTTTTAGTTAGTTTTGACGTGGTGTTTTTTTTTTTTTTTACAAAGGTACCTCTTGCAGACTCCTTGGCACTGATTGGCACTAAGTTTCAGGTGGGAATCACTGCTTTGTTTCGCCACGCTCTCTCCTCAACATATTTTATGTTCAACCAAGAATATTTTGAACAGATTGACGGCGTCGCCATGGGGAGCCCCTTGTCTCCCTTGGTGGCCAACCTTTTTATGGAGGATTTTCAGGAGAGAGCACTTGAATCAGCAGCCCTCAAACCAACTGTTTTTGGAGGTACGTGGATGACACTTTCGTAGTGTGGCCTCATGGAGAAGAAAAATTAATGGAGTTTTTAGATGAACTGAACTCCATTCATGAGAACATTCGTTTTACCATGGAATTAGAGAAAAATGGTTGCCTCCCTTTCTTGGATGTGCTAGTTAGACGGAAGAGTGATGGCTCTCTGGGGCATTCGGTTTATCGAAAGCCCACACATACTGATTTGTATTTAAATTCGTCCAGCTGCCATCACCCATCGCAAACAATGAGTGTACATAAAACACTTGTACACAGAGCTCATACAGTGTCAGATGCAGATAGTTCACCTGAAGTGCTTGCTCATCTGAAGAGGGTTTTCAAAGAGAATGGATATTCTACTCGGCAAATTAGCAAGGCACTTGCAATTAAGCCAAAGAAACAGGGAGTTGAGAAAGAAGAGAGCACGTCAACTAAATCTTTAGCTTTTCTTCCCTTTGTTGGCCACGTTTCCTTCAAAATTGCAAGAATCCTCTACGGTTTCGAAGTGAAAGTAATTTTCCGTCCACCATTGAAGATTTCAGACCTGCTGGGATCAGTGAAAGACGATCTGGTATTGCGGAAGGCGGGAATTCATAAAATACCTTGTCATTGTGGCATGTCATATTAGGACAAACATCGCGAACAGTAGAAGAACGTTGCACTGAACATCAGCGCTGTACTCGCCTTTTGGAACCTAGCAAGTCTGCAATTTCTGAGCACTGCATTTCCACTGGACACTCAATGGAGTATGACAGGACAACAATTTTGGCCACAGCAACATCCTTTTGGGACTCCGTCATAAAAGAATCAGTGGAAATTTGCATGACAGACAATCTTATCAACCGTGACAATGGCTACCAGCTAGATAATGCGTGGAACCCCGTCATCTGTAAGATCCAGACGAAGACGTCAGAGTACGCCGATGGCCGCGGCAATTGACAACGCCGAAGACAGCTGAGTTCTGCAGTTCCAGCAGCGAGGGCGTTACTGGCGGGCGGTGTGGTTCGTCTCTCCATACGATTTTGACGCATGCGCGGAATACTCACTGCACGCTATATATTACGGAACGGAGGGCGTCTTCGTCAGTCTTCGATGGCTCACCTGAAGATGGCTGGCAGTTGTCCAGTCGAAATATCGTGGATGGAAGTTTACTACGACCGGCTGCAAGCCCGAAATCTTTTTGAATAGTGTACCTTCGTATTTCCATTGCGAAAAAATGCTTCTGTTGCAGCTAAGACACAGTAAAAGTTAATGTACACCACTGTACTCACATTGTCTGAAAGGTGTAATGCTGTCGGTTACAGTACTAAAGATAAACAGAATCCAACATTGTCGAACAAGTAGGACATGTGACGTGACGTGAGCTTAACGCGTTAGTCCTCCTCGCGTAGATTCCAAGCTGCGACGCAGATAACGTCGGCCGAAGCCGCGAATCGGCCACGACGCACCTGAACTCTGCCTCGCACCTGCCTTTGGCGTAGCCCTCGAACGTCCTCGCAGATTGGGAGGGCAGCACCTTTAGCAAGCCATTACCTAATGACGCGGCTGGCGGTACACGGGTGTGGACGAGGGAGTAGGGGCGGGGGCTGTCTCCGGGTAATGAAGGCAACTACTGGACAGCCCTTTCGCAGGGCGTGCGCCCCCCCCCCCCCTCCTCCACCTCTCACCACTCCAACTTCCTTCTCCACCTCTTCTGTCTCACTTCTGTGGGCGGTGGCCCGCGACAAGGGAGCGAGACAGAGGGGCAGCGAGAGGGCAGGGGCACCCCTCCTTTCGACAAGCACTACTACAGATTAACGACGACCAAGCCCGCCGCCACGCCGTTAAAAGCAGAGCTAAACTGACTGCCAGCCCCCCCCCCCTCCCCCTGCCCCTTTCCCCAGCCGTCGGAACGCCTTCCATCAGCCCCTCGGCCTCCGACGGCGATTTTTGCAGAAAATAACGAGCCCAACGTTATTTTCGCGCGCATAAGGCGCCCTCGACAAATACACTAGTGAAGTGGTGTGAGGAGTCCCTCGCAGTCGTACAAAGACGGATTGCTGATCGTAGAAATAAACTGGTTTTCAAACAGAGAAGTCGCGTATTTTTTCCCCCCTCCGATACGCGTGGGACTCGGGTTACATGCCGGCTTAATAGAAAACGAGACAGGATTTCCTTTGTGCACAGAAATGCTAACAAGGGCTATTTCAAGTGGCGTCTGAAGGACTTTTGTGGATTATTTCTCCTCTGACTATACGTTTCAAAGGAAGCGTTCACATCGGCCATACCAAACGATAAAATTTAAAGGCTTTAACAACGGGAAAGACATGATGCACGGAAATAATATATGATAGTTGACAGGAGTTTTTGCTGCGCCCCAGCTCTCTTCGAAAAATGATGTATGATATAAAATACAGAGGAACAGGAGATATCTACAGAACAGCCCACACTGATAATTACATGTTGATTTAACCCCCATAGGGATTATAAGAAAATAAAAATTTGGTAAGAGATTGCAGATGCTAAACTATTAGGTTGAAAGATAGCACCTACTTACTAATAGTACACCAATTACAGTCAAAGTCACATAATATCTGAGTGGTTATCTCACATTATATACGCAGTCTTGCTACAAACGCAGCAACACGCGTCTCGTGGCCATCACTTAACTAACTTACAAAAACTGAACGTAGTAGAATGTAAGAATGAGTGTGCCAAACATCTATAAGTCGTCTCTTTTCATAGTTAGAACATTATGCCTCAAACTGCTAGTTTACAATAATGTAATTACCTCTGCAGCACAATGTTATAAAACTTCATCGATCTTTTAAATTGAATCGTTGTGGACAAACATTTTAAAACTGATTTTGTACCTCTTTTTGTTCTCTAAGAACTCATCTAACTTTATTATTTTTAGTCTTTTATGTATGATTCTAAAACAGAGTGAGTATAAGAGAGAAAAGATAAAAAATTAAGCAAACTGAACTACACCCGGCGGACATCCGAAAAAATAATAACACGTGGTCCCTGAGAATATTTTAGTTAACTTCCTGGTCGACTCTTACGGTAATCTGAATGAATGGGCTCAGCACGAAACTACGAAAAACACTCCCAAATATCACAGAAAGCTATCAGACCTGATTTACGCTCCCCGGAGGTGGCATGTTAGACGTCTCATTGGGCCGTCGCGTCGGCTTATACGATACCTTCGGCGATTTCGTCTCAAAGCATACAGGTCAAGAGTGAATGTGTCACAGCACTATTTCAAAGTTTACTGAAAAAATATATGTCAAGTTCCACGTGATACCTCTCCAAAACCACAATATTTTGATTTTCTGATGATTTGCTAAGACTATAGACATCTCTAAATAAGAGTATTTCTAAAAATCTTGTAAAGGAAGAGAAAATTGAAAAATTGTTATAAAGAAACCAAAAGTGATAGAGATATGAATTTATTTTCAATAAATATTTTGTTCCCAATACTTTGTTCCCAGTACTATGACACATGATTGATACACACTTCTGAGCTTTTTTTCTTTTTCCTTTTTTTTTTGCAAACTATGAAAATATATAACTTTTTGCGAATTCCAAAATTATGATTTGAGAGTATGAATAGTCCAAGGATGTTAACTCTCTCGAGCAATGATAAAGTGAAAAACCTGCTGTCAGCTATGACATTGTTGTTGTTGTTGTGGTCTTCATTCCTGAGACTGGTTTGATGCAGCTCTCCATGCTACTCTATCCTGTGCAAGCTTCTTCATCTCCCAGTACCTACTGCAACCTACATCCTTCTGAATCTGCTTAGTGTATTGAAAGGTGGCTACACTGAGCCACAGCGCCAAAGATCGCGCCAGAGAGTATTGTTCCGCCGCCTCCACTGGCAGTGCTTATTGAGAGGTAGCGGCAGGCAGTTCTTGCCGAGAAGTTGTGGTGGACACTGCTTGTCGTGAAGTCAGAGTGAGATGTGGTAGTGGAGAGTGTTGTTCCATGTTTTATGCAGTGGTTTGATGGGAGAGATAGCAGATGTTGTTCTAATGGAGATATTGTAATGGTCAGAGTGCATTTCATCAACATATATGGAGGTAATAAACTCTATTTTCTTTTATTCTTTTAGTGTCCTGAAAAGTGTGTCATTGCAGGTTCAGTCAACAAAGCATCTGGCGTGTGTTCTTGTATTAGAGTGTAATTTTGGTTTTCTTGCACAATTATAGTATTTCTAATTTTCTTTTATCACATCAGTATAATTGGTATTTAAAAATTCTTGTCTTGTTGAAGAAGAACCGTGCCAGATGTGCGTTGAGTCATACTACCACATACAGAACAGCTACACTTGTGCTATGTTGGCTTCGTAGATTTTATAGTTGCTGGGGACTTAATTAATTAACTGTGTTAACGAAAATTTTCTTTCATTGTTTGTTGTTATTCTATGCAGTCAGATTGCGTACTAAAACTAGTCAGGGCCAGCCGTTTACGAGACTTGCGTGATCGGACTAACAGCCACAAAAAAAATATTTGCATTCCTTATATATATAAAATAAAGCCCCCATGCACGTGGCGACCCTGCCAGGATCGTCCCTTGGAATCTTCTGATTGTAAAAATAGTAGACAGTAGTATTGTAGTAGTAATTTGTAATTTAGTAATTGTAGTCTATTTTGCATGTGTAGATTTGGTAATTGTCATTCTTCTAATGGTATTTTCTTTTTTTAGAATTTGATTTGTTGTCTTGTATACGCGTTTGACGATTTAGTGCAATTATTTCAATTGTTCGTCAATCGTGTTTGAGGGAAACATTTCGAGTGAATGGTATTGTTGGACATAAGGAGGCATTGTGTGTAATTTTCGTACAGTGACGAGTTTTGTATGTTTTGTAAATGATTACGCGATCAATGAAAAAGGCAAAAATGATGAATAGTGAGAAGGACGAAATTGTTAACATGGCGAACTCGCCAACACAGGAGAACAGTGTGATGAATAATGATGTGGAAAACAATGTAATAAGTCGGGAAAATAGTCAGGAACCATTTCAAAATTTTTCTCATTCAGAAAATTCAGAGAATACGAGATTAACGATAGAAGATTCTGGAATAGTATCGATCACAGATAGCTTTACAGCTATGACGAAGGAAGCTAGTTTTGCGGGAAATGTTAGGGGCGAAAAGAATTTCGAACCGGCTAATATGGAGCAGTTAATGGGTGTAATATTAAATTTGGGATCTGAATTAAAAACAGAGATAGGGACAATTAAAACACAGATGGGAACAATGGAAACACGGTTAGACTCACTGGGATCACAAATGGGAACAATGGAAACACGGTTTGGATCTGAATTAAAAACAGAGATGGGAACTTTGGAAACACGGTTAGATTCACGAATAGGGACATGTTTCAAAAATATGAAAGAGGAATTAAAGAAAGAAATCAGAGAAGAAGTACAACCGATTTTGAATGCTCACAATAATAGATTAGTTGCAGTAGAGATTAGACAAAGGGAACAGGATAGAGAACAGGAAGAAAGAGATCGCGTGATAGTACAGAAATTTTCAGAGTTAAATTTACAACGTGCAAAGGATAAGGAAGAAATATTTGAGAGAATCGAGGAATCCGTACCAAATGACAGATTAAATAACCTAACACAACAGTATGAACAGTTAACTACTAAATGTGTTAATACCGAAACCCGAGTCGCGACACTTACGGAAGACGTAAATAAACAGAGAGAAAAAATAGGTGATTTAGCGGAAAGAGTTGAGGAGATATCAGATAAATTGACAAATCTTAGTTTACATGGGGACAAAGATTCAGATGATACAGCACCATTGCCATTTGCAGAAACCGAAGAGTACCACAACATAAATAAGCATGTTGAAAATCAGGGAAAATTTAATGAACGCGTGAAAAGGGAATTTGAGGCATTAAAAAAGCAAGTCAAACAGATTGAAGGCGAAATCGTAGGAAAAGACGGCACAAGAAATTTAGAATCACAGATACCAGAGGGGTTTGAAGAAAATAATTTGTTTCATTTACGGGATGCAACAAGAGAGCGCCAGGCGCGTGAATTTAACAATAATCGACATTGGGACTGGGACAGACGCGGTAGGTCTTTGTCGCCACGAGGCGAAAACTTTGACTATAAACGCTTTTTGACTGTTCGGAAATTTAAGATCTTCCGCAATTCTAAGAATGACATACATCCATGTGCATGGTTAGATCAATTTATGTACGCACTCCCACCAAATTGGCCACTAAGTCACAAACTGGAATTTATGTGTGGATATTTAGAAAACGAACCGGCGACGCGGATGCGCGCACTCATTAGAGATTGTAATAGCCTAAATGATTTTTATCATGCATTTCTATCGGCATATTGGTCCGAAAACACGCAAGACAGAGTCAAACACAGTCTTATTATGCAGCGTAATTTCAAACAGTCTGAGTTCCGCATGCCAGCGGAATATTTTGAAGACATGATTCGAAAGAATCAGTTCCTTTCCAACCCTTATAGCCCGACTGAATTAATTTGCATTTGTTTAACTAAGCTGCCACAATCCATAAGACAAATTGCTTTAGCCGGAAGATGTAAAGACGACATTGAGACCTTTAAGACTTTGTTGCAAGAACTTGAGTATGACAACGATGACGGCAATTCTTGTAACTTTTTCAGTAACAGTAATTACAATAGATTTTCAGAGAAAAGGGATAGTGATCGGAACGGGCGTTATATGGGGAACTTTGAGAATGACAGACGTAACAGACAGGACAATAGATACCAGCCTTATGACAATAACAGACGTTCTAACAGAAATTACACAGACAATTATAATAACGGTAATTCCTACCGGAATGATCAATCATACGGAAACAGTAATCGGTATCATCAAGACAGAAATTATTCATACAGTAATAGAAATTCTTACTACAGAAATAACCAGGGTAGTAGATACAACAATAATTTCAGAAGTGACAGTCGAAATTACACAAGAAGTAGTTATGCAGACAGACAGGAAAACAGAAATTTTAATAACAGACACAACCAAGAATTTGTATCTAACAGACAGGAGGGACCTAATTGGCATCCTCCACGTGACAGAACTTCAGAGAGACAAGTGCAAATCGTAGAAATAGATCCGCGAAATGACGGGAACAATCAAAGACGTGACGCAAACAATCGACAATGACTTGCAGCGTCGGCTTCTGGCAGCAATATAGACGGTTCAGAAAGTAATGACACTACGACTTTACACTACGTACGCCTGGAAGACATGAGAGACATTTTGTTAGACGAAAAGGAAAATAATGTAGCCGCATTTTTACGTCCTGTTATTGAAGTATGTGTGGATAAGAATAAGTTCACTGCAGTTTTAGATTCTGGGAGCCCATTGAATGTCATTAGTGAATCAGTTTTTCGTATATGTGAAAGAACTATTGCCTGTCCTGTGTTACCTATTTCTAAAACTACAATTCGAGGAGCGATTTCTGGAAAAAATGTAGAAGTTAAACAACAGACCAACCTAAATTTCAATTGTCAAGGATACGAATTTTCTGCTAATTTTATTATTGTTCCATTACTTAGTACACAAATTATATTAGGTATGGAGTTTCTTAACGCACATAAGGCAATTTTGAACTTTAAAGAAGGAAGTGTGAATTTGACTGTTGCCGGAATGCCGAAATGTTTGAAATTTTTCGAGTGTTTAACAAGATCTGAGTCAGATACAAAATGTTTAAGGTTTCTTACTTCTGATGTTTTCGTTGAGCATTATGACGACAATGTGTTTATTCATGACGATGACAATAGATACAGAGACGCGATGGATGATATAATTAATAGCGAAGAATTAATTAATGAAAAGGTTAAGAAAGCTGAAGTGCCAGATGACGTTGCAAGAGAAGAGTTGCACCACATTTTGACTTCACATGCTACAGTATTTAGTCATCACACAGGAACTATACAAGGCTTACAATATTTATTTAAAGTAAAAGAACACACACCATTTCGAGGGAAAACGTACGCTATTCCTTTGGCTTACAGAGACAAGGTTAAGAATGAACTTCAGTACATGTTAGATCAGGGCATTATTGACCTGCAGTCAGTCCTTATACTAGCCCATTACACGTTGTTCTTAAAAAGGATGGGTCAATTCGTTTGGTTCTGGATTCCAGACAGATAAATAATATCATCATTCCTGAAACTGACCGCCCACAAAATTTAGATGAACTTCTTCAACATTTCCATGGAATTAAAGTTTTATCCACGATTGATATGCGCGCAAGTTTTTGGCAAATAGAACTCCACCCTGATTGTAGAAAATATACTGCCTTTTTAGCCTTTGGTAATTGTTACCAGTTTCGGAAATTACCGTTTGGACTTACTGTATCTTCAGCAGCATTCATTCGTAGCTTAAATGAAATTTTACCTGTTTATCTTCGTGACAATATTACTTCATATGTTGACGACATTCTTATTGCTAAAAATTCTTGGAGTGAGCACAACAAAATTTTGGATTCATTATTACGTATTTTTGCAAGAGTTGGCATTACGGTGAACTTAGAAAAATCTGAATTTGGTCGTTCTCAGGTGAAATTTCTCGGTCACATTATTTCTACAGAAGGTATTCTTCCTGATCCAGAAAAATTAGACGCTATTCGTAATTATTCTGTTCCTACTACAAAACGTGATGTTCGTAGTTTTCTTGGTGTCTGTAATTTTCTTAGACGCTTTGTTAGATTGGACGCTTTGGCCACACCTCGTTTATGTGAACTATCTGGAAAGAAATCTAATTGGTGTTGGGATGAGGAAGCTCAGTCAGAATTTGAACAGCTTCGTGATGCTTTAGTTGCTGCTCCACTTCTTTCACACCCGGATTTATCTAAAGATTTTTGTTTGGCGACGGACTCATCATACAAAGGCCTAGGTGCACATTTATTTCAAGAGATAGAAGAAGACAGCGTTGTAGTCCAGAAAACTATTGCATTTGGAAGTCGTGTTCTTTCTAAATCAGAAAAGAATTATTCGATAACGGAACTTGAAGCTTTGGCGGTTGTTTGGGCTTTTACAAAATTTCGCACATTTTTGTTCGGCAGACATACTAAGGTTTATACCGATTATCAAGCTCTGGAATTTCTTATGTCGACAAAATTAACTTATGGTAGATTGTCACGATGGGCGTTGTACCTACAGGAATTTGATTTTAGTATTGTTTACATACAGAGTTCTTCAAATATTGTTGCTGATGCTTTATCACGTGCACCTATGGGTTTGAAACAAAGTGCTGAAGAGGACTGCAAGGAAAACAATTATTGTTTGATGTATATTCAAGGTGTTGCGTTTGAGAACTTTATTTCGTCTTCGCTCCAGGACATTGCTAAGGAGCAAAATAAGGATCCAATCTGGAAGGACATTAAGGAGAAGTGGAGGAGAAAGGAAAGCGTAGCGATTAGACAGCATTATTTAGTTCGCAATGACATTATTTTTAAACGAAAATCGGTCGACAACTCTGTTTGGTTAGTTTGTATTCCTGATGAGTGGGTCAATAAATTGATTTGGTACACACATTTCAGTTATGCACACTTTGGTCCCAGAAAATGCTTTCATAAATTACGAGAAAATTGCTACTTCAGTAATATGGAAAAACGTATTCGATCTGTTCTTGCCAAATGCAAATTATGTCAAAAGGCTAAGCCGCCAACAATTTCTCATAGAGCACCGTTGTTTCCTATCATTCCAGCAAAATTAAAGGACGTGGCTGCAGTTGATTTGTTCGGTCCAGTGGTTCGTTCTACTAATGGTTTTGCGTACATTTTCGTAGCAGTGGAGTTGACATCAAAATATGTGTGTTTTACACCGTTACGAAAAGCAACAGCTCGTTCAGTATCTAATGCTTTCATTAACCATTTTCTTAAAGAAGTTGGTCATGTTGATAAGGTTATATCAGATAATGGATCACAGTTTTGTTCTAAAGTTTGGCTTCGTACTCTACGGCGTCGTAAAATTAAACCAATTTTCATTTCACTTTTTCACCCTCAATCTAACGCTTCAGAGAGATGGATGAAGGAAATCAATAAATTGTGTCGTCTTTATTGTCATCAGAATCACAGAACGTGGGATCAGTATCTACATATTTTTCAAAATATTCTGAATGAACTTCCTAATGACTCAACTTCTTTACCGCCTATACTGATATTAAAAAACAAAGCACCGACAAATCGCATTTCTGAAATCGTTCCTTTTCCGCCTACACGGAAACTGCGGCATTCTGAAGTTGTCAACCTGGCTCTGCAAAATATTGCATCTGCGGCTGCTAGAAGAGAGAAATCAGCGAAGCGTCCTGGTCGTTTAAAAATTTTGTCAGTTGGTCAAAAAGTGTTAATTAAGTCTCACCGTTTGTCTCACAAAGGAAAAGGCTTGTGTCGCAAATTTTTTCTGCTTTATAACGGTCCATATAGGATTCGCAAAATTATTCATGGTAACACTGTTGAAGTAGAAACTCTTAAATCACGATGATCTAAAGGAATACATCATATATCTAACGTTAAAATTTTTGTGGAATGATATACTTTTGAAAAATTTTTGTAGAATGACATACTTGTGAGAAACTAACAGCTACATGTAAACACGCAGAGAGTACAAGGATACCGCACTGTGTTTTGGCGGTGGCATATACTCAAAGCAACAGTCAAGTCTGCGCGCCGCACAGGACAGTCGTTGACCGCAAACAATTGCTTCCTACGTCACGCGCCTGCAGCTGATCGAGCGCTCAGTGCGAATGCACTGACAGCCGTAAACAAGTACACAGTCTTTCTCCGAATAAAATCAGTATAAAGCTATAATGACTTGATGAATTATGTTATTAACATTCAGTGTTTTTCAGGATACGGTTCTATAAGATATTTAAGAACTTCAGGTAAATTCTGTGCGTGTCCGACGTTAAGAGGACTTGCTATCGAGAAATTTTCAGGAAGAATGTAATTTCCAAGAAGAAACTAATAAACTAAAAAAGGTAACTATTCATTGAGTTTATTTTTCAGGTAACATATTTCCACTTATGTACGTACTTTAGACATAATTTGCTGCTCGCGATTACGTGATTCATACTTTGTACTAATTTCATGTTCTATGAATTTACTTGTGAAGCGACGTGCTTGCGTACGTTAACTGATTTTGACAATGATTATTAATGAACTGCGTTGTAACTTGTGTATATTATGCATCGCTTGACTGCACTGCTTTTTCACTGATGTCATATTTTTTAATTATGTGCCTGCTGTGCTTATTTATTTAAATTATAATTGTCACCTGATTAATTGTGCTGATGTGGTTAGATATGTAAGTTATACTTTGTGATTTATCTGCTTGCAGCTTCATGTTTATTTATTAAGATTACCTATGAACATTTATTTGCTTACGTTGATACGATGATAATTACCTGTTTGCTGCTATGCGTATGGATTGTATACTTATACATCTCTGTTTGTTGTCATAACTACTCTTTAATTTGGTATATAGCAATGCTGATGTACAGTGTACGAACATAGAGTTTAGGTTACACTATGGTATTAGTTACAGATTGTTCGCTTGGCAGAGCCTCGTTGTAAGAATTGTGCTGCATCCACTTGTTGACATTCTGTTCACTACTGGTATATTTACTCGCTATTGCTTGCTTTGCTTACGCTCAGTGCCTTATATTTTTAAGATAAGAAAATGAACTGCTATAATTCGACGAATGACACTAGTACAAGAAACTTCATAGAAGTCACATGAGCTGGAGGTTTTATGAAAGGTGTATAAATGTATGCCAATAGGAAGGAAGCTAACGACATGACATACCAACACAGTTATTACACTGCATTTTTCGTGAGCAATTGAAATAGGAAGTGACACTTGATACAAGAAATACTCCACATGTTTGCTTCTGTTTGCCATAATTCTTGAAGTGGTGTACACACTGTGAAATATTAGGATCATTCACACTCCATAATCGTACATAATTACTGAGAGTTATTCGAACTAAGTCTGTTAGAGGTCATGTATGCATTCTTTGTTTATAATTCATAATGAGTAGAAGATTTTGGTCAGATGGATTACACAGAGGTTGTGTGTTGACAGTGTGTCTTCGGATTGTATGGGATGATGAGGTTTGCATTAGGATTTTATCTGTACTTGTTCGAGGAGACTGACTAGAAGAAAGAGTTGTTATGGAAGTGAAATGATACTGGCAATAAGGTTTATATGTATCGACGTATTGAAGAGGTATTATTGAGGTATTAAGATTATATGAAGTTGATTGGAGTTTTGGTGTATAAGAGGTACATTTTTTTTTTTTTTTGTTGGTGTATATGGAACAAGGAGGATGAAGATAGCAGACTAGAACACGAAAATGGAAGGAAGATTGTCTACACACACTTTGTTAAATCACTAAGCAGTATGTACTTTTTTTTGGAGAGAGGAAGTTGCATATCTTGGCACACTGACAGTTGTTCAGCAACCGTACATTTTGATCTGGCTTGGCAAACATTGGTCTTGACATGATGACTATGACGTGGACTTAACTATTATTGACTGTTATACATTGCTGTCACTACTACTTGATACACATGATGAACATGAAATTTTGACAGAAGTGCATTTACACAGTTAACACTATTCAATTACACAGTAGTACTTAATGTGGATGAAAGATGAGTGAGTGTGTTTTGTGTGTCTTCCTTTCCTAATCCTACCCACCTATCTCCTAAATATTATTTTATTTGTTTGTAGTGGCTTGCACTGACACCCATAAATATTATAGGTTTACTGATGTTTGTGTATTTGTAATAGTAATATGACAATTATCTGATATCATTTGTGTGTTTGTTATGATTTGTATGTTTAGTGTAAGAGCATTGTAAAAGCATTTGTATGTGCATTCAAACTATTGTTCATGCTTGAACTGTCTGATTAGTGATGGTGAATATTATGAACTGTTACCTGCACTTTTCAACATGATGTGTGACACTTAGAAATGTTTAATTTCTGCTGATGAACTGTGTGATCAGTGATAGTAAATATTAGGGACTGTTACTTGTACTTTTTCTACATGATTGGTGCCACTAGGACATGTTTAATTTCTGCTGATGAACAGTGTTATCAGTGAAAGTGAATATTATGGACTGTTACTTGTACTTTTTCTATATGATTGGTGCCAATAGGACATGTTTACTTTCTGCTAATAAACGCTGATGAACAGTGTGATCAGTGATAGTAAATATTATGGACTGCCTTCTGCACCTACTCGACATTGCTGGGTGCCACTGATGGACTGCTTCTACTGAAATGATGTCACCTGATGGTGTCTGCACCTACTCAACATTGCTGGGTGCCACTGATGGACTGCTTCTACTGAAATGATGTCACCTGATGGTGTCTGCACCTACTCGACATTGCTGGGTGCCACTGATGGACTGCTTCTACTGAAATGATGTCACCTGATGGTGTCTGCACCTACTCGACATTGCTGGGTGCCACTGATGGACTGCTTCTACTGAAATGATGTCACCTGTTGGACTCTGCACCTACTCCACAATGCTGGGTGCCACTGATGGACTGCTTCTACTGAAATGATGTCACCTGATGGTGTCTGCACCTACTCAACATTGCTGGGTGCCACTGATGGACTGCTTCTACTGAAATGATGTCACCTGATGGTGTCTGCACCTACTCGACATTGCTGGGTGCCACTGATGGACTGCTTCTACTGAAATGATGTCAACTGATGGTGTCTGCACCTACTCGACATTGCTGGGTGCCACTGATGGACTGCTTCTACTGAAATGATGTCACCTGTTGGAGTCTGCACCTGTTCCACAATGCTGGGTGCTACTGCTGGAACTGTCAACTACTTGTTATGAAAGCATTTTATGTGAATATTTGTATAATCTGATTTTTTGTGTATTACTGTTTGTGAAAAGTTATAAGACTCTTACCTGCTCATATTCATCATTGCTGACGCTATCGATTGAATTGTTTAACCACATGATATTTGTGTAAACTATTATGTAATGTCATATGTATGAAAGAATTTGTATTCCTTACTGTATTTTATATATTAGGCTATTGTAAGGTCAGTGCAAAGCCAAAATTTTATCTAGTTATATGATATTTACGTATTAATATTATCTTTTATTTTTGTCTGTATTTTTTTTTGACGAATTTGGTGGTATTTTCACCATCAATGCTGGCAAAAATACCATCAAATTCTAGCCCGTGGAGGAAGGGCATATGAAAGGTGGCTACACTGAGCCACAGCGCCAAAGATCGCGCCAGAGAGTATTGTTCCGCCGCCTCCACTGGCAGTGCTTTTTGAGAGGTAGCGGCAGGCAGTTCTTGCCGAGAAGTTGTGGTGGACACTGCTTGTCGTGAAGTCAGAGTGAGATGTGGTAGTGGAGAGTGTTGTTCCATGTTTTATGCAGTGGTTTGATGAGAGAGATAGCAGATGTTGTTCTAATGGAGATATTGTAATGGTCAGAGTGCATTTCGTCAACATATATGGAGGTAATAAACTCTATTTTCTTTTATTCTTTTAGTGTCCTGAAAAGTGTGTCATTGCAGGTTCAGTCAACGAAGTATCTGGCGTGTGTTCTTGTATTAGAGTGTAATTTTGGTTTTCTTGCACAATTATAGTATTTCTAATCATCTTTTATCACGTCAGTATAATTGGTAATTAAAAATTCTTGTCTTGTTGAAGAAGAACCGTGCCAGATGTGCGTTGAGTCATACTACCACATACAGAACAGCTACACTTGTGCTATGTTGGCTTCGTAGATTTTATAGTTGCTGGGGACTTAATTAATTAACTGTGTTAACGAAAATTTTCTTTCATTGTTTGCTGTTATTCTATGCAGTCAGATTGCGTACTAAAACTAGTCAGGGCCAGCCGTTTACGAGACTTGCGTAATCGGACTAACAGCCACAAATAAAAATATTTGCATTCCTTATATATATAAAATAAAGCCCCCATGCAGTATTCATCTCTTGGTCTCCCTCTATGATTTTTACCCTCCACAATGCCCTCCAATACTAAATTGGTGATCCCTTGATGCCTCAGAACTTGTCCTACCAACCGATCCCTTCTTCTGGTCAAGTTGTGCCACAAACTTCTCTTCTCCCCAATCCTATTCAATACTTCCTCATTAGTTATGTGATCTACCCACCTAATCTTCAGCATTCTTCTGTAGCACCACCTTTCGAAAGCTTCTATTCTCTTCTTGTCCAAACTATTTATCGTCCATGTTTCACTTCCATACATGGCAACACTGCATACAAATATTTTCAGAAATGACTTCCTGGCACTGTCATCGGCGAACCTCAGTTTCTATTTCTTCTCCATGGATTTTAATACCTACTCCGAATTTTTCTTTTGTTTCCTTTACTGCTTGCTCAATATACAGATTGAATAATATCGGGGAGAGGCTACAACCCTGCCTTACTCCATTCCCAACAACTGCTTCCCTTTCATGTCCCTCGACTCGTATAACTGCCATCTGGTTTCTGTACAAATTATAAATAGCCTTTCGCTCCCTGTATTTTACCCCTTCCACCTTTAGAATTTGAAAGAGAGTATTCCAGTTAACATTGTCAAAAGCTTTCTCCAAGTCTACAAATGCTAGAAACGTAGTTTTGCCTTTCCTTAATCTTTCTTCTAAGATAAGTCGTAAGGTCAGTATTGCCTCACGTGTTCCAGTATTTCTACGGAATCCAAACTGATCTTCCCCGAGGTCGGTTCTACAAGTTTTTCCATTCGTCTGTAAAGAATTCGTGTTAGTATTTTGCAGCTGTGGCTTATTAAACTGTTTGTTCGGTAACTTTCACATCTGTCAACACCTGCTTTCTTTGGGATTGGAATTATTATATTCTTCTTGAAGTCTGAGGGTATTTCGCCTGTTTCATACATCTTGCTCACCAGATGGTAGAGTTTTGTCAGGACTGGCTCTCCCAAGGCCGTCAGTAGTTCCAATGGAATGTTGTCTACTCTGGGGGCTTTGTTTCGACTCAGGTCTTTCAGTGCTCTGTCAAACTCTTCACGCAGTATCTTATCTCCCATTTCATCTTCATCTACATCCTCTTCCATTTCCAAAATATTGTCCTCAAGTACATCGCCCTTGTATAGACCTTCTATATACTCCTTCCACCTTTCTGCTTTCCCTTCTTTGCTTAGAACTGGGTTTCCATCTGAGCTCTTGATTTTCATACAAGTGGTTCTCTTATCTCCAAAGGTCTCTTTAATTTTCCTGTAGGCAGTATCAGTCTTACCCCTAGTGAGATAAGCCTCTACTTCCTTACATTTGTCCTCTAGCCATCCCTGCTTAGCCATTTGCACTTCCTGTCAATCTCATTTTTCAGACGTTTGTATTCCTTTTTGCCTGCTTCATTTACTGCATTTCTATATTTTCTCCTTTAATCAATTGAATTCAATATTTCTTCTGTTACCCAAGGATTTCATCTAGCCCTCGTCTTTTTACCTACTTGATCCTCTGCTGCCTTCACTACTTCATCCCTCAAAGCTACCCATTCTTCTTCTACTGTATTTCTTTCCCCCATTCCTGTCAATTGTTCCCTTATGCTCTCCCTGAAACTCTGTACAACCTCTAGTTCTTTCAGTTTATCCAGGTCCCATCTCCTTAAATTCCCACCTTTTTGCAGTTTCTTCAGTTTTAGTCTACAGGTCATAACCAATAGATTGTGGTCAGAGTCCACATCTATCCCTGGAAATGTCTTACAATTTACAACCTGGTTCCTAAATCTCTGTCTTACCATTATATAACGTTTTAGTATCTCCAGGGTTCTTCCATGTATACATGTATACAACCTTCTTTCATGATTCTTAAACCAAGTGTTAGCTATGATTAAGTTGTGCTCTGTGCAAAATTCTACCAGATGGCTTCCTCTTTCATTTCTTAGCCCCAATCCATATTCACCTACTACGTTTCCTTCTCTCCCTTTTCCTACTATCGAATTCCAGTCACCCATGACTATTAAATTTTCGTCTCCCTTCACTATCCGAATAATTTCTTTTATTTCATCATACATTTCTTCAATTTCTTCGTCATCCGCAGAGCTAGTTGGCATATAAACTTGTACTACTGTAGTAGGTGTGGGTTTCGTATCTATCTTGGCCACAATAATGCGTTCACTATAGTGTTTGTAGTAGCTTACCCGCATTCCTATTTTCCTATTCATTATTAAACCTACTCTTGCATTACCCCTATTTGATTTTGTGTTTATAATCCTGTAGGCACCTGACCAGAAGTCTTGTTCCTCCTGCCACCGAACTTCACTAATTCCCACTATATCTAACTTTAACCTATCCATTTCCCTTTTTAAATTTTCTAACCTACCCGCACGATTAAGTGATCTGACATTCCACGCTCCGATCCGTAGAACGCCAGTTTTCTTTCTCCTGATAACGACATCCTCTTGAGTAGTCCCCGCCCGGAGATCCGAATGGGGGACTAATTTACCTCCGGAATATTTTACCCAAGAGGACGCCATCATCATTTAAACATACAGATAAGCTTCATGCCCTCGGGAAAAATTACGTCCGTAGTTTCCCCTTGCTTTCAGCCGTTCGCAGCAAGGCCGTTTTGGTTATTGTTACAAGGCCAGATTAGTCAATCATGCAGACTGTTGCCCTTGCAACTACTGAAAAGGCTGCTGCCCATCTTCAGGAACCACACGTTTGTCTGGCCTCTCAACAGATACCCCTCCGTTGTGGTTGCACCTACCGTACAGCTATCTGTATCGCTGAGGCACACAAGCCTCCCCACCAACGGCAAGGTCCATGGTTCATGGTGGGAGGAGCAATGACATTAAGGCGTGAAATACTTATACTGTCAAATTATTTGTACATAAAGATGAAAGAATGTGAATTTTTTTGGTTATTTAGAAATTATTGCCTCCAAAACCTCCATCCAAAATTTTCTAAAAATCTCATGGTACATTCATCAGTCTTTGTACTTAGAGAGTGTACAATTAGAGTGGGCAGTACTTGTCTGTACCAAATGTGAGAAAATTTTTAGGAAGACGTACCTCTACTCTCAAGATCAAAAAATCACAGACATTTGAATTGTTAAAATTATCACTGATTTCAAGTAAATGTCTTTCAAAACTGGTATTTCTGAATCAAAATAATTACTTTACAACATTATAAGTGCGTGGGAAGATCATTCATAATTTTGCTCGAAAGCATTTTATACAAAAATGAAATATATAGAATATTTCCCCCCATTTTTCTTTTTATTATATTATTCGCAAATAATTATTATCTTCTGTCTTGATTTTTTCTCCTTCATGACTCTCCATGAATTAAAATTAGCTACGATGTAACAATCTACGCCGCACTGTTGGAAAGAGGTCGTTTGTTTTTTCATTTTCTTCTAACTGAACTTGTATAACCGAGCTAAATTTGCACACGGACTAGGATAATCTAACAAGAGCAGTACTTCGGAAATGGGACCAGCAGAGTGATCTTTTGAAGATGGCAGACCGATCTTTTGAAAGCATTAGCAGGATCATGAGGTGTCATAAAGGAGACGGTTGTACCTTGCAGCTCATGAAAGACACTTATTATGTCCCACCCACCACTGATTGTCATACACACACGAAATGACGTGGCTCACTAATAATTCTTCTAATGTCTACTGTGGTCTCTGTATTTCACACGCAGTAACAGGCTGCATTTCACGGACAACAGTTCTTGCAATGTATGTGCCACTTAGGACTGATACCCAGTACTGACTTGATTGAATTCCTACCACAGGCTTCATAGCAGACCACTCTTCTCTCTTTTTTCAAGTAGAATTCCTTTAATGTACATTCGTTTAGAAGAGTTTCATGTTTGTTACTAACGTTGATATGGTGTGTACAAATCGAGTATCATCTTTTACAGCATCAACAGCTTCATGTTGGAGATTAAATCTTACTGCAAGATGTTTACAGAGGTCTTCTACCTCGTCACATGCACTTTTCCCATGACCTGTTGCTGAAAATATCCCTTTCTTGTCTTAATGCCGGTACTAAGTGTTGACCAATCTCATGAAGCTAAAAGCAGTTTTTAAAATGAGATGTTGCAACATCAGTCACATACACATATTTAGGAAATGCATGGCCTCTAGATGCTACGTCATCAATTATCATGCTGAGAGCGTAGCATGCATGTGCACTGTCATGAATGAGATCATCACTGACAATAGCTGGGCAGTGCCATGTTCCAAGGAAGTGAGCAACAAATGTGAATATTGATACCTGTGATGTGTGCCAGTGGTAACTCTGAACTTCGTTCTTCAAATGAACAGACCAGTTCTCAGCAAAGTCGAAATGAAGAACTAATGTGTAGTATTCTGGGACGTGGCTGATTTTACTCCTACTATGGCATATCTCTGAATCTTCCTGCTGTGGTGGTGAGCTACTCCCTTTATGACCCAATGCCTAACCTCTGTAACAAACTTCGCTGGCTCTGCTGTTTTCTTCACCAACTGTCCTCCCACCCACAATGCATAGGTTACGTCGTTGTCAATATCCTGAAGTGTAATGGTTCAACCATCATCACTTTAGCACTAGAACACATTGCACGCTAATGTGACCAACATTTATCTTGCGACTCTTGACACAGGCACAAGAACATCGGGTCCATGTCAATGTAATTCTTTTCTGTGACACTGCTTATGGCGAAACAAACAAATTTCAAATTAGAGCAGCAAATATATGGGCATATTTCCTTCACTGGCTGGCATTTTACCCGTTTTGGTCTTACAGCGTATAGTTGTGTGAGATGAATTTTTAACTCGTCCTTTACTTTTTCATTAGGACATATGCTTCTCTTACTGATCTTGTCATATATCTTTTTACCTTTTCAACTTTTCACCATTTTCACTAACACAATTAACATCAGCCTGGTTAGGACTTTGTCTGCTGCAATTTTTGTCGCCACTTAGTTAATATTCCAGAGCAACATTAAGCGTATCATCTAGCAACGAATGCACACAGTAAGAATCTGGGCAAGCCCAAATATCTTTCTCATTCATTATTTTGCGAGTTTTTAAAAACAGATAATGTGAGAAAGGAGGTGTGCATTTCTGTATCTGCTGCTTGGAGTAGCTATCTGGTATCAGTGTCAGTTACTGCACCTCCTCAGTTTTGCAGTGCGCTGAGAGAGCAGTATTTATGTTAGCAGTATTCATATTTCGTTCACATATCACTGTCTTTAGGTTCTGCAAAAAGTGCATCTACATTTTACACTTCACAGAGATTTGAAGATGTTGTTAGTGTAAGACTTGTTTCAATTTTTTCCACTTTTCTATTTACGTACTGTTTTCTTCTTACCTTTCCTGGACGTTTAAGGGAGGATATAATAGGGGCTACAGCAGAAATGCTAACATTCAATGCATCAAATACTTCACACACACGAATATAAACGTCTGCACTGTCTTCTTCGGTTTCACGTTCTGGTGATGGAGATTGTTCATGTGTGTTGTCACTAAATTTCTTCTGTTAGTGAGTGTAACAATTCCTGCACAATGGGTGTGATGCTAATACCGTTACTTAAGGACCAAGATATTTCTGCAATAGCTCTGGCAGATTTCCAAAAACTGTAAAGTGTTTTTCACTTTTCTTAAGCACCACCTTCTTGTGTCCTTTTTCATAGACCACACATCTCACTCTTTCACTACTGTATTTCCTCACTAACAAAAACTAAAAACCATACACAAAACTCGATGCAGACTGATTTCTGTGCAAGTTCTCACTCGTTTGTTATAAACAGAAGAGCCCTGGAAACAATGTTGCCAGCACGCGTATTTTACACTACAAATTCATAATGCGAAATATGCAGAATGTTGAAAACTTTTTAACACTTTACACAGAAAATATTGCCCACTGTGTTTGCACTGGTTACTAACATGTTAATTAAACAATATTTTGTGTAACTCTCGAAAGTTTTCGAACAAATAATTCGTAAAAACTAGTACAAACGGAATTTTTTACATTTTTTGGAATAAATGTTTACACAATACAGATGCCTGGATCAAAGGAACTGAAGTTAATAATTACATAAGTAGCATCTGGTAATAAGGCAGAAATGATAGTCTTCTGTGACTTGCCAAGTTCAAAAAAATATAAGTGGATAAAATAATTATATCCAAAGTAATCAATATCCTGAACACACTCTATATAGAGACCTAATATATATTTTTTCCACAGAAATTTATGACTGCGAGTTGACATGACCTGTAAGATTTGAGGTGAAAGCAACCCCTTGCGCCATTTGAAAAAGGAGCAAAATCGAAACTCCTCTCATGACATTACACGATTCCTGTAAGTTACAGGTAAATTTGTTGTTATATGGTCCACGGAGCTTATTTTCATTGCATGCAGTTCTCTTCTTAGTTCTACTCCTACATTCTACAACATGTATCGAGCTCCAAACCGAACAGTCTGCTCCTTTAACATAATGATTAATATGTTGTCCTGTACAATGCATAGTTCCTTTATTTATACATTTCCTACTTTCAACGTTACTGTCAAACTGAAAATGTGTGTTAATGAAAAACCTCGTTAAATAACAAACAAGGTATTACCACCGATTATCAATACGTATGTACAAAATTGGAATACGTATATACATCAGAGCATTAAACATTTCTACAGTGTCTTCTGTAGTAATCAGCTGCATTATAAATCCATATAACTGACATCGACTGCCAGCGAATTTTTGAGATACATTCTGTGTTTAACATTACGAAATATGTCGAAGAAAACGATCTATTGATGCATATCAAACACAGACTCAGAAACTATGGTTCTTGTCAGACACAAACGGCTCTTTATTCACACGAAGCAATGAGTGCTATCGACAGGAGATATCAAGTTCACTCCCTAATTTTAAATCTTCAGAAGGCTTTTCCCGTTGTTCTTCACAAACGCCTTCTAATAAAATTGCGTGGGTATGGAGTATCGCCGGTAGGACTGGATATCTGATACTCTGTCAGAAAGGTCAAAGTTTATATTAACTGACCGGAAGTCATCTAGTGGGACCGAAGGATTACTGGACAATACGGGCAGCCTTTTTAGTTTGTTTGCAGACGATTCTGCCGTTTACCGTCTAGTAAAGTCTTTATCAGATCAAAACGAATTAGAAAATTATTTAGACAGAATATCTGTAAAAAGTAAGAATTCATGTTAATGGATAGGTTTTCACGGTCTTCCGACGTCTCATTTTCTGGAGGACATGTACTTGTTTGTACACTGTGGTGATAAATGTCATGGGACATCGATATTGAACCGGCCGGTGTGACCGAGTGGTTCTAGGCGCTTCAGTCTGGAACCGCGCAACCGCTACGGTCGCAGGTCCGAATCCTGCCTCGGGCATGGATGTGTGTGATGTCCTTAGGTTAGTTACGTTTAAATAGTTCTAAGTTCTAGGGGACTGATGACCTCAGATGTTAAGTCCCATAGTGCTCAGAGCCATTCGAACATCGATATTGATCCACACAAATGGTGGTAGTATCGCATACACAAGATATAAAATGGCAGAGAATTGGCGGAGCTGTCATTTATCTCAGGTGATTCACGTGAAAAGTTTTCCGAAGTGACTTTTGCCGCACGACGGCCCGAACTGAAAACACCGAAATTTATGGAATGCTATAATTCTGTGACTCTTAGACAGCCCCTACTGCCGAATGATATTGCTTTCCTAACCATTCTGCCACCCTCTTCATATTCCTGATAGACCTTCCCACCAAGCCCCGTCCTTGCCAAGTCTGTGATTATTCATAAATCATGCGAGAGGTTTGGCGTGTCCTTTCGTGTCAACGATCACAGGAGTGGGGTCGCTATCGGTTTATTCTTCACAAACTTTAAAAAAAAATTAATTACACCAGTTGTTTCATGGTGTTTGTGGAAGGGAGTTTAGCCATTGCTTCAGTCTTGTTTGGATCAGGTTCTATTCCTCACACTCAGCTGATGTGTCCCAAATCCTTTAAACGCAGCGATCCAAAATATGACTTGTCTCAATTAACATTAACGCCATGACGTTTCAGAATGGTAAAGTTCGTCCTCAGTACCTTATTGTGCTCTCCTCATGAGTTTTCATCTATCAATATACCATCCCCATAGCCGCTGATACGTCGTACGTTACTTTAAGGTATCATCCAGTATGCTATCCAGACAACGAATAAAAGCAGCTGATGATGTATTTCACCCAAACAGAAGATGTCTCAAGCAAGAAATGCTGTTTGAAGGATGTTCAAAAATAGCGTCGAATACTTTGAGAGATGATAGCGCTCATCGAAACGAGGAAAATAAGTCCCGTAACATGGGTTCGGAAATGCATAGTTTCTGAGACAAGTCCAATAAACATGGGTGCGGAAATGCATACTTTTTACCGTAAAGATGTGTTTACTGGAAGTGTTCAACGTGATGTCCATTCACGACAATGCACCCTCTGCCCACCAGCGTAAGAAATAACCCACACTTTGAAGCAAACCCGGTTCTTGTTATAACTGCTGGCACGCATTGAAGACGCGAACTGTAGTCTCCGCACATCCTTGACTGGCGTGGCGTAGGCCAAATCCTTCAAGCGTCCCCATACCCAAAATTCTATGGGATTAAACTCAGGGAAACGAGCAGTCCAAGATGTGGGGACATCCCTCCAGCCCAGCGGCGCTGAAATATCTACGTCAGATGCTCACGCACGTTTTGACGAAAGCGTTCTGGTGCGACATCACGCATGAACCACATTTGTATTCGTTACTGCGATGGTACAGCCTCCAGCAATGTAGGCAATAAATTAATAAGAAAATCCAGATTATGTGCCCCAGTTAACCTTGTGGCACCACATATCGCCCTATTGATCTAGCGCCAATTTCCTAACCCTTGTTTACTGGACTTATTTTCTTCGTTTCCATGAGCGCTATCATCTCTCGAAGTATTCGACGCTTTTTTTGTACCTAATGCACATGGCAGTTCTTGCTTTCGGTAGATATTACCAGTTAAGACGTCTACCGCTTGGATTAAATACATCATCAGCTGCCTTTATTCGTTGTCTGGATAGCATCATTTTTCTCTTTCCTTTGCTGCTCCCACTTTAACGTAGTTACAGAATCCACATCGGCCGGCCTGAGTAGCCGAGCGGTTCTGGGCGCTACGGTCTGGAACCGCTCGACCGCTATGGTCGTAGGTTCGAATCCTGCCTCGGGCATGGGTGTGTGTGATGTCCTTAGGTTAGTTAGGTTTAAGTAGTTCTAAATTCTAGGGACTGATGACCTCAGAAGTTATGTTCCATAGTGCTCAGAGCCATTTTTCTACAACATCGTCCTGGTCTGCTCCGAGTTGCTCTGTGGGTGTTCTAATGACCGAACCCGCTTCTGATATTTGTCATTTTTAATTATGATTTGCTACGTGACCTCTGTCGCGAACATCTTGTGCCCTAATCCCCATGAATTCAGCTTGCTGCACTCTTTCATTAGGTGGTTGCCACGTTGCTATAAACTGTGGGCGATTGTTAGTCAGTTTCCTGTGCCTCTGTTTGGTGGCAACGTCTAAAACGCCCCCCCCCCCCCCCAATGTGTGCTGACCTGTTCCTGTTATTTATTCTGTCATTCTCCCAACACAGCGGTTCATGAAAATTACTAGATTTGTTCCTATTGTTCTTTGCTTCCTTCTTTCCTTCGCCTGAGACTCATTGAAAACAAATTCCGACACCATGTTTTCCTGTGCTTCTATGTCAACGTCACAACAGCTGGGGCAGTATTTGCAGACACCTGCTTTGTAATGATATACAGCAGAATCGTGTGACTTCGCCCGCACTATATGGCGTACAGGTTCTTGAGTAAAAGATTGTCAAAGAACTTCACCAGATTATTTGTTCTGACAATTCTGTCTTTGGGTATTACAGTTTCGTGCTTGATGCACTCTTGAGTTCTCTTCAACTAATATGTCGCAACTTTAAGCTCCTGATTTGAGCTTCACGTTTGTGTGACCTTACTCATTCAGACTCCCGGATCTCGTGCTAAATGTCCACACAAGAAATCGAGTTTGTGTTGCAATGGCCATGATGGTGGTAATGACGAACTAAATTCAGATCCCCCCATCCTAGGATGTATAGATTTGCCATGGTTCATATATGTTTGGAATTTCCAAATATAAAGGTAGTGCTTAAAATCGAATGCTTCTTCCTCCCAAGCTTAAGTCCCGTCACCTGGTTGTGTTTCTCTGCGTATCTCGAAAGTGACACAGGCCAGACCAATATTGGAGAAAGGTAGTCGGATATATTCACTAAACTACAGGCCCATATCATTAACGTCCATGTTGTTGTTGTGGTCTTCAGTCCAGAGACTGGTTTCATGCAGCTCTCCATGCTACTCTATCCTGTGCAAGCTTCTTCAGTAACTACTGCAACCTACATGAGTCTGAATCTGCTTAGTGTATTCATCCCTTGGTCTCCCTCTACAATTTTTACCCTCCACGCTTCCCTCCAATACTAAATTGGTGATCCCTCGATGCCTCAGAACGTGTCCTAGGAACAGATCCCTTTATCTAGTCAAGTTGAGCCACAAATTCCTTTTCTTCCCAATGCTATTTAGTACCTCCTCATTAGTTACGTGATCTACCAATTTAATCTTCAGCATTCTTTTGTAGCCCCACATTTCAAAAGCTTCTATTCTCTTCTTGTCTAAACTACTTATCGTCAGTGTTTCACTTCCATGCATGGCTACACTCCATACAAATACTTTCAGAAAAGACTTCCTAACACCTAAATCTATACTCGATGTTAACAGATTTCTCTCTTTCAGAAAAGCTTTCCTTGCCATTGCCAATCTGTTTTTACATCTTCTCTACATCGCCCGTATGAAGCAGGATTTTGGAACATATATTCTGTTCGAACGTATGAGTTACCTCGAAGAGAACGGTCTAGTGACACACGGTCAACACGGCTTTAGAAAATATCGTTCATGTGAAAGACAACTACCTCTTTACTCACAAGAAGTGCTGAGTGCTATTCACAAGGAATTACAATTCATTCCGTATTTCTAGATTTACAGAATGCTTTTGACACTATACCACACAAGGGCCCTGTAGTGAAACTGTGTGCTTATGGAATATCGTCTCAGCCATATATCTTGATACATGATTTACTGTCAGAGATGTCACGGTTCATAGTAACTGACGTAAGAGTCATCGAGTAAAACAAAAGTGATTTCTGGCGTTCCCCAAGGTAGTGTTATAGTCCCTCTGCTGTTCCTTAGGGAGAAACGATTATCATAATAAAATAATGGAAATCAGAGTTCGCACGGAACGATATAGGTGTTCAGTTTTTTTTTTTTTTTTTTCGGGCGCTATTCGAGATTGGAATAATAGAGAACTATCGTCAAGGTGTTTCGATGAACCCTGCGGCAGGCACTTAAGTGTGATTGGTTGAGTAACCATGTAGACGTAGACGTAGGTGTAGATGTAGATGTATCCGACTACAGGCCCCCCGGTGTGTTCTTGACTCACTGCTTCTATCTTCCCTTACGACAAACTCGTTCATGTCCGCTGCATGCGTCCTCATGAGTGGAGTGCAGCTACTTTTTGGTTGTCATCCATCTCCAACGACGCACGATCAGCTCACAAAACCTATTCCCGTTACTTATTCTTCTTTTTCATGGTGTATTTGACTGGAGCAATGATTGAGTTTTCTCGTTTTCCCTGGTTGAAGCTACATTTGAATTTCCAGGATGCTCGGGTCCCTTCTGTATTTCCCGCGATTACAACAACACTGAAGCTTCATCTACTTTCGTGACACTATCAGCATCGATATTGTCCAGTGTTTTTCCTATTCTACCATGCGTGTTTCTTGTTCTTTCTGCCTCCTGCTTACTTTGTACAGTTTCTTTCCCAAGACTGGAAGTTGCTATTGCGTACTTATTGGTTCAAATGGCTCTGAGCACTATGGGACTTAACTTCTAAGGTCATCAGTCCCCTAGAACGCAGAACTGCTTAAACCTAACTAACCTAAGGACATCAATACATCCATGCCCGAGGCAGGATTCGAAGCTGTGACCGTAGCGGTCGTGCGGTTCCGGACTGTAGCTCCTAGAACCGCTCGGCCACAACGGCCGGCACTTATTCCTGCCTGTGGCTTCTCCACGTCTTCTGACAGTTTTTAAGCTGACTGCGCTGACTTTTTGTCTTCTGTAGTCCTTCCTTTGCTTCTATCGCTAATGTTTTTAGATCTTTCAAATTTTCTCTCAATATATTCCATTTTTTTCTTTACCTCTTTTGTAGTTGCCTTAATTTCACGTAACATTTTATGTTTTTGTGCCTCAGTCTTCTGTTCCACTTTTTGCAAAAATTGCTACAAAGCAAGTTCTGAGTTACTTTGCTGCTCTCTTCTACTAGGAGTTCACGTTCCTGAACTCAAATGAGAATTTGACTGCAGTGGTGAAACTGCCCTGCTGCTCCCTTCTACCCAGCAATCTATGAGTATTTTTAACCACATCCTGTGACGTGAAGCAACCGTGGTATCCTCTCTCCGATCTCCCTGTCATATCCGATCGCACCCTCTCTGTTTGTTCAGTTTGAAGCATGGATGGACTTCAATTGTCCATTCTGCGGGAAACATTGCCTGCTGTTCCCCCATAGCCGGTAATTCCTTATCTCTATCTCGCTGCCGGCCGCTGTGGCCGAGCGGTTCTAGGCGCTTTAATATGGAACCGCGCTGCTACAACGGGCATGCCTCGGGCATGGATATGTGTAATGTCTTTAGGTTAGGTTTAAGTAGTTCTCAATCTAGAGGACTGATGACCTCAGATGTTTAAGTTTCATAGTGCTGAGAGCCATTTGAACCTTTTTCTTCGATCTCGCTCCATATTCAAAATTTCCGGTACCTTAAATAACTCCGTAGCAGCTCTACTCTGACTCTTACTCTTCATTCAAAACAATACGCATACTGTTACATAAAATATTGTTAAATTCTTCCAAAATTATTTACACGCTGTACCAGCGCTGATAGATCGATAGGATGTTGAACAAAATCCACACAAACCAGAGAAAGCTGACATATCATATACATGATGAGACATCGGACTTAAGGAAAGGCAGGTTTCTGTGTGGAAAGGGCCCTTCCTCAGTTACCGTTGGTTACTCAATTTTTTTTAATCACTTACGCTTTATTTGTAACCAATTGCAAAAGAGGTTGACAATAAGGAACAATTATCAAATTTGAGTGGTAAGACACAATGTCTAATAAAAATATCTTAAGCAAGTTGCTCTCACGGCTGAAGGCCTTATTGCAATAACTCAAAAAACAATTTAACGGCTGAAGGCCTGGATAATAAATTCTTAATAACAGTTAACTTTTCAAGAGACACTAAAATATTTTTTAAACAAACACAATCATCACAGTCTCATAAAACTAAGAGAGAAATGGGCCTCAGACAGTGCTCCAAGGATCGGCCTTGGCAAAGTCGCTCAACTTCGTAACCGTCGAGACAGTCAGCCTAGAGTTGTATTCACTTAATCGGATTGCAACTCAAACTAGTGACAGTTCAAAAGCAGGCCAAAACACTTGCAAAATCTACCTAACATCTGTTAACCAACACAACGATGGAATAGCCCAGGCAAGGCAGAACCGGCGGACAGCACTGTGCCTTCAGAATCCGGTGTTTAGAACATCCAGAAGCAGAAGAAAACACTACGCCAAGGTAGCCCAAAAGAACAAAATATACGAACCACTATCAAGGAGGCTGTCGAGCTTCACGCCTTACCTGACAGCAGCGGAAAGGTGAGGAAAGGTACACTGCCGCTAAAATACGCTAACCACCATGGCAGATAAATGGAGCGTTAGCAGCCACCAGGCAGAAAAATACCGCTGGTTGAACTTCATGAATAAACACAAGGAATTCAACGATTAACAATAAGGAATGGAGGATGGTTAATTCATTTCGCCAACTCCAAACACTCCACTCGTTGCTCTTCGTCTCAGTGACCCTGCGAGCAGCAAAGCACAAACAAACGACGTGATCTCAAAATAGTGGAGGTTTCACTACTCGATTAATGTTCGTTCTACTCAAACGTCCTGGGTCCGGTGGCCAATGAGGTTGTGGCCCTCGCAACTACAGCCCCTCGATGCGGGAATGCTTGTGTGCCACCAGCGGTCCTGGCATGTCCTTGCACCGCCTGACCTCACTGCTGCTCCGTCCCAACTAAACTACACGACACACTCTGATCCGGAAAACACTTCACGCCCTTCCAGAGATAGTTCAAAATGTTCAAATGTGTGTGAAATCTTATGGGACTTAACTGCTAAGGTCATTAGTCCCTAAGCTTACACACAACCCAAATTATCCTAAGGACAAACAAACACCCATGCCCAAGGGAGGACTCGAACCTCCGCCGGGACCTCCAAAGATAGCACTAGGGTACTATTCGTCATCTATAACTGCTGCTGCTGCCACTCGCAGACAGACAACGCTAGCAAACCTAGTGGCTCCAGTAAACACGAGAAGAAAACGAGACGCCACTATCCCTATTACATGATGCCAACCTACCAACGGCACCAACTCGAGCCGCAACACGGCTCACATGAATTATTTAATTCACAACAGCAGAGGTTCTATGTGGATATACGCCTTTAGAAATGTGATTAAAAACCAATCAAATTTTAGTTGCCAAAAATTTAGTTCTCTCTTTGATCTATGTGCATTACATTCGCAAAATATTTTGTAAATATTCATGAAAATTTAAAAGTATACGTTTTCATTCCTGACTACATCACAAACTCTCCAGTCACTGTCGTGATCCTGGCACGAGTACGCGAAGATTTTACTACTTCACTGCCTACGCCTTTAGATAATCAACCTGTATCGGTATGTAGATGCCCAATCGAGGCTGTAAGTTCTCATTTGTTATGCTAGGATTTTTATTTACGCTAAGTTATGCCTCTGCAGATTTCAAAAGCGTAGTGCAATGGTAACAGTGTAATTTCACTTTGTAGCCACATGAGAGACATATATAATGAAAGTCAAAGTTACCATAAGTTACATTGTTTATTATAAATCCTCACACAAAACGAGTGCAGTTGTTGCACTGAAGAATAACTTGAACGTGTTTAGTAACATCCTATTCGTTGACAAATTATCGAACGAATATGAAGCAGTTTCAGATAAATAAGGTGGGTGGAAATTTAAGGCAAGGAACCGATTGTTAGGTTACTACATTATTGGCACTCTGCTCCTTTTCCACGATGTGCTAACTGTGATTGCCAACATCTGAGTTCGTAACAATTATGCATGCCAGAAGAGTGCCCTCCTCCTACTCATTAACACTATCACGTTTACTGAGTACTTTGCAACCTATACATGCCGAAGCCAATTGGAGGCCTTACTATATACTTTTTTAAATAACTTCGTTTTGTTGGCCGCCAGTGCCGCTATCGGCTGCCACTGTCAGACGATGCCTGTGAATCCTGAAAAGCTGTCTAAAGCAAACTTTTGATCACGCTACAGCTGGAGCTGCGAAGAGAAATGACTACTTCTCATACCAAGTTCTGAAGAGCAGAACTCGAAGTGATTCTCTCTAGTGGACGAAGTATCACCTTAGATCCTCTTGTCTTCTGCCCTAACATTCGTCCCTTCTTCGAGGTCCATTTCCAGCCTTTCATAAGCATCCATTCACTGACAAGTGTCAATTCTCCAGGAGCGACCTCTCGCTTCTCAGAAATTCCATCACCGAACCAGGTGGGGCAGTGGTTAGCACATTGGACTCGCGCTCAAACCCGCGTCCGTTATCCTGATTTACTTTTTCTGTGATTCACCTGAATCGCTTGAGTCAAATGCCGGGATGGGTCTTTTGAAATGGCGCGGCTGACTTCCTACCCCATCCTTCCGTAATACGATGGGACCGATGACCTCGCTGATTGGTCGCCTCCCTCGAATCAACCAACCAACAAAAAATTCCAACACCGCTACTCCAGACGAGGCTGACCAACGGAATTCCCAAATTTTTACACCCAGGGGCCTACAGCTAAGGAAAGGCATGTGGTTTGGCTCTGTACTGGTGGCGTCTGAAAGGAGCACATTAGCACGTTGTTCCTAAGCCCCCCTTAAGATTCGTACCTGTTTTATACACTGAAGCGCGAAAGAAACTGGTACAGGCATGTTTGTCGAATACAGAGATATGTAAACAGGCAGACTACGGCGATGCGGTCGGAAACGCCTATATAAGACAACAAGTGTCTGGCGCACTTGTTAGATCGGTTACTGCTGCTACAACTGCAAATTATCAAGGTATAAGTGAGTTTGAACGTGGTGTTATAGTCGGCGCACAAGCGATAGGACGCAGCATCTCCGAGGTAGCGATGAAGTGCGGATTTCAAGTGCGATCATTTCACGAGTGTGCCGTGATTATCAGGAATCCGGTAAAATACCAAATCTCCAGCATTGCTGCGGACGGAGAAAGATCCTGCAAGAACAGGACCAACAACGACTGAAGAGAATCATTTAACGTGACAGAAGTGCATCCCTTCCTCAAATTGCTGCAGATTTCAGCGCTGGGCCATCAACAAGTGTGAGCGTGCGAAACATTCAGCGAAACATCAGCGAGATGGGCTTTCGGAGCCAAAGAGCCACTCGTATAGTCTTGATGACTGCACGAAACAAAGCTTCACGCCTGGCCTGGGCCCCTGACCACCTACATTGGAGTCCTGATGACTGGAAAGATGTTGCCTGGTCGAACGAGTGTTGTTTCAAATTGTATCTAGCGGATGGACCTGTACGGGTATGGAGACAACCTCATGGATCCATGGACCCTGCATGTCGCCAGGAGACTGTTCAAACTGATGAAGACTCTGTAATGGTGTGGGGCGTGTGAAGTTGGAGTGATATGGGTCCCCTGATATGCCTAGGTACTACTGTGACAGGTGACACATACGTAAGCATCCTGTCTATCACCTGCGTGTCCATTGTGCATTCCGACGGAATTGGGCAATTCCAGCTGGACAATGCGACACCCCACATGTCCAGAACTGCTAGAGTGGCTCCAGGAACACTCTTCTGAGTTTAAGCACTTCCGCTGGCCACCAAACTCCCCAGATATGAACATTATTGAGCATATGTGTGATGCCGTGCAACGTGCTGTTTGGAAGAGATCAGCACCCCTTCGTACTCTTACGGATTTATGGAGAGCCCTGCAGCACTCATGGCGTCAATTCCTTCCAGCACTGCTTCGCACATTAATCGAGTCCATATCACGTCGCGATGCGTCACTTCTGCGTGCTCACGGGGCCCCTACACGATGTTAGCCAGGTGTACCAGTTTCTTCCGCTCTTGAATGTATATATGAGGGGCCAGATAAAGCTGTTTCGGGAGAAGAAAGTTGCAGTCTCACACTTATAGAGTCCTCACATCTCGCCTGCCACGTCCCGTTATAAATATCTGTAGCTTTCACAGAACCTGCTTAGTGTCCACCAGTATATTCCTCTCGTGTTCACAGACTGACGCCGTCGTCTCTGCATCCTCCACCAAGGACTCGTTGCTGCCCACCTTCCGGGACCTTCACTGTGCTTTACAATGCGCTCACCACAGGAAAAAGCTTTAGGAACGTGGGACAGACCGTCATCTCATCCAGGATTCCAGCAACTCCTCTGGGGCCGTCCAGACGACAGCGATATTACATGCTGTCCTCACTGTGTTGACTCACGATGGGGCGTCCCTTCATCCTGTCCAATGCACACAGTAGCCTTTGGCAAACGCTGCCCTACCTGGCATCAGAGCCACCTTTTACAGCCTTTCTGAAGTTAATGGTGCCTTTAGCACGCTTTGGTCTGCTGTCTGTCTCTGGAAGCTCAACGAAACGTAATTCTCAAGACATACAAGACTACAAGTACTTCACGTAATGGCGATAACTATCGAATAAATATAAAGGAATACGCTATATATCGATAGTGTCAAAGTCAACGAAACCGTCAGTTTCGCTGTCCTTAAAAGTGTAAGACAAAGTACAATACTGTAAGCTGAAATACGAATTTGAATAAATTCTCTAGATGTTTACTTGAAAAATTGCCATTGTTAATTAATCCAGAACTGAGAATTTTATTTTAAATGGTAGTTACTGACAAGTGAGCTAATTAAGACCACTTGTAACAGATTTATCCCATATCCTAAAGAAAAACTCTTTCACAATGTTTCTGCTATAACGAAAATAAATAGAGAAAAAGAATTTAAATCAAGTAAGCTGTTTACGTAGCCTGCACTTACCTAAATTGGAGCATCTTCTGCTTGCTTGTCTTCAGATTCAGTGTCCCTTGTTTTGGCCAGATGTATCATCAGAGATTCCACTGTGATATCTCTTACACCCTGGCTCAGAAAATCAGTTACTTGCAGCGCTTCCGCATGTTTAACACACCTCGCCCAGTCATGTTGGATAACTTCGTCTGGAGCAGTGGTCGCCAAACTGTTTTGCTTAACAGGCCAGGGTGACACCTCGGGCCGCATATAGGAAGGAGGGGGAGGAGGGCAGTATAAACTTGTCTCTGTGAGCGAAAATCAATTTTGAGACTATGGTTACTGATGGAAGCTTACCACTAATACAGTTTGAATCTACATATTATTAGATATCACACCAAACAATTTAAAGTAAAAAAACAATATATACTTAAATTACATACATTATTCTGAAGACTTCCTCAGACCCATTTTCCCTAAGCTGGTACTGTGACCAGTGCCATCACAACAGAATTTCATGTTTATATTTCTGATTTCGGAACACATTTTCCAGTTGTTTCCACGTCCTAGTATCCTAAAGAGTGCCAAGTGGCTACAGCATGCCGTTTGCAATAGGCCTTCTGCATTGGGCCAGATATAATGCAACACCCAAAGATAATTAATGTAGCGTATTCACATTTCGAGACTACATTTGCCTAGGTAACATATTTAAGTTATTAGCTTTGGAAGTGCGAAATAGGCCACGGGAAATGTGAAATGATAATACATTACTAACCGGTGTAACCGCCATAATATCGAATGCAAGAATCCAATGGCGTGCGTGTTTTGTGTTATACATTCGCCGGATGTCAGTTTATGGGATAGAGCTCCCTGACTGTTACATTTGGTCGGTCTATACAGGGACGGTTAATGCTAGCTGTGGATAATGCTGGAGACGCTGTCGCACGATATCCCATATGTGCTCCATTACAGACAGATCTGTTGAGTAGGCCAAGGCCAACACGTCCATACTCTCTAGAAGATGTTGAGTTACAACAGCAGTTATGTGACCGAGTGTTATCCTATTGGAAAACACAACATGTCGAATCAACATAACGACAGTGCTCCTGTTGTCATACGAAATCGCACCCCAGACCATACCTCCAGCTGTAGGTGCAGTGTGTCTAGTAAGCAGACGGGTTGGCTTCCTTCTAACCGACGTACAGCCATCACTGACACCGAGTCAGAATTAACTTTCATCAGAAAACACAACAGACCTCTACCCTGTCCTCCAATGAGATGTCGCTTGACGCTACTGAAGTCACAAATGGCGGTGTTTGGGGTCAGTGTCAAGCACGCTACAGGGCGTCTGGCTCAGAGCTGTTTTTGAAGTAACCGAATTGTAACAGTGTGGTGGCAGATGCTGCTCAAATTGCTACTGCAGATACAGTACGATGCGCCAGAGCCAGACTACAAGTGTAATAAGAAATGCCAAGAAAGGAAGGAAAATATATTTGCTTAACAAGAGTGATAGGGCACAAATCGCAGAATATCTGAGTGACCACCATCAAACGTTCATTTCTGAGGAAGAGGATGTGGAACAAAAATGGAAAAAATTCAGAAACATCGTCCAGTACGCCTTAGATAAGTTTGTACCGACTAAGGTCCAAAGCGAGGGGAAAGATCCACCGTGGTATAACAATCATGTACGAAAGGTACTACGGAAACAAAGAAAGCTTCATCATAGGTTTAAGAGTAGTCGAATCATAGCTGATAAGGAAAAGCTGAACGAAGCGAAAAAGAGCGTAAAGAGAGCAATGAGAGAAGCATTCAACGAATTCGAACATAAAACATTGGCAAACAATCTAAACAAGAACCCTAAAAAGTTTTGGTCATATGTAAAATCGGTAAGCGGATCTAAATCCCCTATTCAGTCACTCGTTGACCACGATGGCACCGAAACAGAGGACGACCGAAGAAAGGCAGAAATACTGAATTCAGTGTTCCGAAACTGTTTCACTGCGGAAAATCGTAACACGGTCCCTGACTTCAGCCGTCGCACGGACGCCAAAATGGAAAATATTGAAATAAACGATATCGGAATTGAAAAACAACTGCTATCACTTAGTAGCGGAAAAGCATCCGGACCAGACGAGATACCCTTAAGATTCTACAGTGATTATGCTAAAGAACTTGCCCCCTTTCTATCAGCAATTTATCTAGATCGCTGGAAGAACGTAAAGTACCTAGCGACTGGAAGAAAGCGCAGGTCGTTCCCATTTTCAAGAAGGGTCATAAATCAGATGCGAATAATTATAGGCCTATTTCGCTTACGTCAATCTGTTGTAGAATAGTGGAACATGTTTTGTGTTCTCGTATTATGACGTTCTTAGATAATACAAATCTCCTTCATCATAACCAACATGGATTCCGCAAACAGAGATCATGTGAAACTCAGCTCGCCCTATTTGCCCAAGAAATTCACAGTGCCGTAGACACTGGCGAGCAGATTGATGCCGTATTCCTGGACTTCAGGAAGGCATTTGATACGGTTCCGCACTTACGTTTAGTGAAAAAAATACGAGCTTACGGAATATCGGACCAGGTTTGTGATTGGATTCAGGATTTCCTAGAAGAAAGAACACAACAGGTCATTCTTAACGGTTCTAAATCTGCAGATGTAGAGGTAATTTCGGGAGTACCGCAAGGAAGCGTGATAGGACCTTTATTGTTTACAATATACATAAATGACTTAGTTGACAACATCGGTAGCTCCGTGAGGCTATTTGCAGATGACACGGTTGTCTACAAGAAAGTAGCAACATCAGAAGACTCGTACGTACTCCAGGAAGACCTGCAGAGGATTAATGCATGGTGCGACAGCTGGCAGCTTTCCCTAAACGTAGATAAATGTAATATAATGCGCATACATAGGGGCAGAAATCCATTCCAGTACGATTATGCCATAGGTGGTAAATCATTGGAAGCGGTAACGACCGTAAAATACTTAGGAGTTACTATCCGGAGCGATCTGAAGTGGAATGATCACATAAAACAAATAGTGGGAAAAGCAGGCGCCAGGTTGAGATTCATAGGAAGAATTCTAAGAAAATGTGACTCATCGACGAAAGAAGTAGCTTACAAAACGCTTGTTCGTCCGATTCTTGAGTATTGCTCATCAGTATGGGACCCTTACCAGGTTGGATTGATAGAAGAGATAGACATGATCCAGCGAAAAGCAGCGCGATTCGTCATGGGGACATTTAGTCAGCGCGAGAGCGTTACGGAGATGCTGAACAAGCTCCAGTGGCGGACACTTCAAGAAAGGCGTTACGCAATACCGAGAGGTTTATTATCGAAATTACGAGAGAGCACATTCCGGGAAGAGATGGGCAACATATTACTACCGCCCACATATATCTCGCGTAATGATCACAACGAAAAGATCCGAGAAATTAGAGCAAATACGGAGACTTACAAGCAGTCGTTCTTCCCACGCACAATTCGTGAATGGAACAGGGAAGGGGGGATCAGATAGTGGTACAATAAGTACCCTCCGCCACACACCGTAAGGTGGCTCGCGGAGTATAGATGTAGATGTAGATGTAGCCGTACGCTGAACACAGTGGTCTTGCCTCCTAGTAGTGCCACATGGCCGTCCACAGTCCGGTCTTCTTGCGAGCGTACAGTCTCGTGACCACTGCTGCCAGCACTACTATCTCCACTCTGAAGCGACTGGGTCCTTTAGACGTAGAAACACGGTTGCCAAATTTCCAAATTTCGTCTATTGGCATTTTTTTCCATCATTGTGCAACATAATTCAAGTGTCACAAAGGGATAATGGCTGATGATAGCATTGCATGTAAAAGAAGTTAGGTTCATCTGTTGTATTATGCATGCTTTTCAGAAGTAACTGACGTTGGTGTGAACACATTGGCCACTTTTCCCGGCGAGTAGTGTGGCTACTTTTCTCTATCGGACGCCATTTCGTCTTTAATGAGCAACAGGAGAAACTATCAAACACAAGAAAATAACAAGGAGCTACTTTTGTAAGACAAAGACGTTTCCTAAACATTGGTATGCTAAAAATTACTTTGCACTCAAGTGAGGTAACGAGAATAAATGACACCAGACGGCTCAAAAATGAAAACGTTTTTGACAGAAAATAACGGAACGAGCTTGCACTGTCAGTCTCACAGACAACGATGGTGATATATATTCTGAACAGTTTGACAACCTTTTGGACAGCAGCAGAGCCATTCAGGGTAAAAAGTATACGGCAGATACTTTTCCCGTCCTGGACACTTTACCGCACTTTCCCCAACCGATCTTACTATTAATTGTCAACCTCCACAACTTAGTATTTCATAATGACTGTAATTTCAATATAAGACACGATCATAAATGTTTTAAATGACATTTTTCTTTTATTCATTGCATTGTATTACAACAGCCTTAATTTGATTGAATGTTAGTCGCTACAGACATGTGCCACATTTTAAGATGACCATCTCTATAACGCGCATTCAGTGTTCATGTTTATACTTTTGTCATTCATACCATAGCAGACGATCGGTGCTAGTTGCGTACGTTCGTGAGTTGTCAGCACTGGAAGCCAAACAATAAAATATTCCCCCTCTCTCTTCTACACACACCAAAAAGAAGTTTTGCCTCGCATCGGTTCTGGGGGTTCCGGAAGCTGTACAGAAAATTGGAACAGAAATCAACATTAATATCATTTCCGCCCATTTTACTACTCATGGAAACTACACATCGCATGTTGTACCACCATACATCGAGACCATCTGAAGTAGTGGTCCAGATTTCTGTAGACACCGGTATCTCTAATACCCAGTAGCACGTCCTCTTGCTTTGATACATGTCTGTATTCGTCGTGGCATACTATACAAAAGTTCATCAAGTCACTGTTGCACCAGATTGTTCCACTCCTCAATGATGATTCGGCGTAGATCCCTCAGAGTGGTTGGTGGGACACGTCGTCCATAAACAGCCCTTTTCAATCTATCCCAGGCATGTTCCTTAGGATTCATGTCTGGAGAACATGCTGGCTACTCTAGTCGAGCGATGTCGTTATCCTGAAGGAAGTCATTCACAAGATGTGCGCGATGGGGGCGTGAATTGTCGTCCATGAAGACGAATGCCTCGCCAATATGCTGCCGATATGGTTGCACTATCGGTCGGAGGATGACATTCACGTATCGGATAGCGGTTACGGCGCCTTCCATGACCACCAGCGGCGTACGTCGGACTCACGTAATGCCACCCCAATACAGCAGAGAACTTCCACCTTGCTGCACTCTCTGAACAGTGTGTCGAAGGCGTTCAGCCTGACCGGGTTGCCTCCAAACACGTCTCCGACGATTGTCTGGTTGAAGGCATATGCGACACTCATTGGTGAATAGAATGTAATGCTAATCAGATGGCTCTGATCTCTATGGGACTTCTGAGGTCATCAGTCCCCTAGAACTTAGAACTACTTAAACCTAATTAACCTAAGGACATCACACACGTTCATGCCCGAGGCAGGATTCGAACCTGCGAATGTAGCAGTCGCGCGGTTCCGGACTGAAGCGCCTAGAACCGCTCGGCCACTGCGGCCGGCTGTAATGCCAATCCTGAGCGGTCCGTTCGGCATGTTGTCTGGCCCATCTGTACCGCGCTACATAGTGTCGTGGTTGCAAAGATGGACCTCGCTACTTACGTCGGGAGTGAAGTTGCGCGTCATGCTGCCTATAGCGCACTGTTTGAGTCGTAACACGACCTCCTGTGGCTGCACCAAAAGCATTATTCAACATGGTGGCGTTGCTGTCAAGATTCCTCCGTGCCATTATCCATAGGTAGCAGTCATCCACTGCAGTAGTAGACCTTGAGCGACCTGAGCGAAGCATGTTATCGACTGTTCCTGTCTCTCTTTATCTCCTCCATGTCCGAACAACATCGCTTTGATTCACTCACAGATGCCTGGACACTTAGTTGCTGAGTTGCTGGTTAAACTACAGACAACACGAGCCGTGTACCTCATCCCTGGTGGAAAGACTGGAACTGATCTGCTATCGGACTCCCTCCGTCTAATAGCCGCTGCTCGTGCATGGTTGTTTACATCTTTGAGCGGGTTTACTGACATCTCTGAACTGTCAAAGCAGTTGTGTCTGTGATACAATATCCACAGTTGACGTCTATCTTCAGGAGTTCTGGGGACCGGGGTGATGCAAAACTTGATATGTGTATTAACCCTGCTGTGGCCACGTTACATGACACTATGCCATTGATGTAAGCGACAAATTTTACTTAAGTCATGGCCGACAAGACGTCGATTAAAATTATGCCCCTCACAAAATATTACTGTCTCTGTAAGTATTTTTCTTTTGCTGAGCAAGGAACTACACGCTTAAGAAGCTATTAAAGTTAGTTGACGTTTTTTGGATTCGGCTGTTTGTTGCTTATTATTATAAAATACGTCTGAGAACTGCATTCCTCACTTGATTCCGGTTGAATGTGGCCCGCAGGCCGCAGTTTGAATACTACTGGGCAGAGCGTCATGTGTCAGCTGCTCGACATCTGTAAGTTTGAAAGTAGTGGTTTTCTGTTCGTGAGTTCTCGTTTTACCTGGACCCTTATCAGTTAAATGGGGTTTTAGTGGCAGTAATATATTGGCATGCGTACCACTTGGTATTCGTCATCTTTTGCTAGTTGATCCAGTTCACACGTCAGTTCTTTAGACAGAACTTCAGCCTTCGTTTCATCGACAGAAACTTAAACATAATTTCTCTTCAAGCACTCCATAATGTCTGCCTTGCGCCAATTTGAACGTGGCAGCTTTTCTGTTTCAGTGGAATGAAAGCTGACATTATCCATCACGATAAATGAGCCTGCTTCCGGCCCAGACAACGGACGAGTAAATGAATCCTTAAAAGCTCCTTCATTCATTTCTGAATGATAATCACATTCGCACGAATACCACCGTGAACAACATGTTTGGCCTCTGGTGTGCAGCCTGTGTTCAGTAAACCAGAATAGGCGGTGACTAATCTGCCACATTTGCCAGTAGGCGCTTCCAAAGCACCGTTTCTTTCGGAGTCGTGCCACATGTATTTATTGGTGTGGTTCTGTGAAACCCAGTTTTCATCTAAGTACACTCTATCCTATTATCCTCAGTGTGCCGTAAGTGCATTGTACCTAAAACCTTCGCTTTTGCTGCTGCCATGTCTCTGCATTCCATTAAAAATGTTCGTCCATCCTAACATATTCTTAATCGGAAAGCACGGCAACGGAGAAGTACGGAGATCTCTGAGCAAGAATAACAAATTTTGCGACGACCGCCCTGTATTTTTTATTTTTTTTAGCTGTTGAATACTGTCCCCTGTCGTATCGACAAAGTACAGTTCTATTTATAAGCTCCTTGTTGAAACTGTCAAATTCTGTAGATTTCCGTTCCCGTTTATATTACTGCCCCAGAGAATAGAAAAAATTTACACATGTGGAGGTTCTGCCGATGCTACGGTGAAAAATTTGTACTGCTCCCGGGTCCTTCAGTGTTGACCGTATCAGTAAAAAACTTCAGTACATTCGATACGACAGTTTTAGATTGTATTCGAAAGTCGTTCGCCCTTTAAGCGCACCGACCGAAATAGCATTACCTGTAGATCTCTGCTCCTGCATTTCACTCACTGCCAAACACACGTCAGTGCACATTTCCGGGGAGTACTGAAATCACACGTTAACACGTGGTATCGCACGGAAACACTGTTCATTCAGCTCGCGCTGACCTGCGATGCCGTCAATAGTGTGCATGTGGCAACAAAGCAATGAGGCTGGCGAATCACAGCGCTAAGCGTCGGCAGACTAAAGGAAACTGGTGTGACCTCCAGATGCCTATTTTCATGATCCCCTCTCTAGTGATTCCACTCTATAATGCTACCCAATTATCAGAATTTTTAAATTGTCAATTATCGTGTATGCTAACGAAAACTAATCGGGCTGTAAATTTGTCATTTGGAGGGTTAAATATAGAAAGGCTGTAATGATAACTGAGATGGTACAGAACCTACAGTATGTTGTTTGGAACATAAGCGCTGTCGTAGCGCTAATACTCGTAAATAACAAGACCGTCCCCCCCATGAACCATGGACCTTGCCGCTGGTGGGGAGGCTTGCGTGCCTCAGCGATACAGATGGCCGTACCGTAGGTGCAACCACAACGGAGGGGTATCTGTTGAGAGGCCAGACAAACGTGTGGTTCCTGAAGAGGGGCAGCAGCCTTTTCAGTAGTTGCAGGGGCAACAGTCTGGATGATTGACTGATCTGGCCTTGTAACATTAACCAAAACGGCCTTGCTGTGCTGGTACTGCGAACGGCTGAAAGCAAGGGGAAACTACAGCCATAATTTTTCCCGAGGACATGCAGCTCTACTGTATGATTAAATGATGATGGCGTCCTCTTGGGTAAAATATTCCGGAGGTAAAATAGTCCCCCATTCGGATATCCGGGCGGGGACTACTCAGGAGGACGTCGTTATCAGGAGAAAGAAAACTGGCGTTCTACGGAACGGAGCGTGGAATGTCAGGTCCCTTAATCGGGCAGGTAGGTTAGAAAATTTAAAAAGGGAAATGGATATGTTAAAGTTAGACATAGTGGGAATTAGTGAAGTTCGGTGGCAGGAGGAACAAGACTTTTGGTCAGGTGATTACAGGGTTATAAATACAAAATCAAATAGGGGTAATGCAGGAGTAGGTTTAATAATGAATAAAAAAATAGGAGTGCGGTTTAGCTACTACAAACAGCATAGTGAACGCATTATTGTGGCCAAGATAGACACAAAGCCCATGCCTACTACAGTAGTACAAGTTTATATGCCAACTACCTCTGCAGATGATGAAGAAATAGATGAAATGTATGACGAGATAAAAGAAATTATTCAGGTAGTGAAAGGAGACGAAAATTTAACAGTCATGGGTGACTGGAATTCGTCAGTAGGAAAAGGGAGAGAAGGAAACATAGTAGGTGAATATGGATTGGGGGGAAGGAATGAAAGAGGAAGCCGCCTTCTAGAATTTTGCACAGAGCATAACTTAATCATAGCCAACACTTGGTTCAAGAATCATAAAAGAAGGTTGTATACCTGGAAGAATCCTGGAGATACTAGTAAGTATCAGATAGATTATATAATGGTAAGACAGAGATTTAGGAACCAGGTTTTAAATTGTAAGACATTTCCTGGGGCAGATGTGGATTCTGACCACAATCTATTGGTTATGAACTGCAGATTGAAACTGAAGAAACTGCAAAAAGGTGGGAATTTAAGGAGATGGGACCTGGATAAACTGAAAGAACCAGAGGTTGTACAGAGTTTCAGGGAGAGCATAAGGGAACAATTGACAGGAATGGGGGAAAGAAATACAGTAGAAGAAGAATGGGTAGCTCTGAGGGATGAAGTAGTGAAGGCAGCAGAGGATCAAGTAGGTAAAAAGACGAGGGCTAATAGAAATCCTTGGGTAACAGAAGAAATATTGAATTTAATTGATGAAAGGAGAAAATACAGAAATGCAGTAAATGAAGCAGGCAAAAAGGAATACAGACGTCTCAAAAATGATATCGACAGGAAGTGCAAAATGGCTAAGCAGGGATGGCTAGAGGACAAATGTAAGGATGTAGAGGCTTGTCTCACTAGGGGTAAGATAGATACTGCCTACAGGAAAATTAAAGAGACCTTTGGAGAGAAGAGAACCACTTGTATGAATATCAAGAGCTCAGATGGCAACCCAGTTCTAAGCAAAGAAGGGAAGGCAGAAAGGTGGAAGGAGTATATAGAGGGTTTATACAAGGGCGATGTACTTGAGGACAATATTATGGAAATGGAAGAGGATGTAGATGAAGACGAAATGGGAGATACGATACTGCGTGAAGAGTTTGACAGAGCACTGAAAGACCTGAGTCGAAACAAGGCCCCGGGAGTAGACAACATTCCATTTGAACTACTGATGGCCTCGGGAGAGCCAGTCATGACAAAACTCTACCATCTGGTGAGCACGATGTATGAGACAGGCGAAATACCCTCAGACTTCAAGAAGAATATAATAATTCCAATCCCAAAGAAAGCAGGTGTTGACAGATGTGAAAATTACCGAACTATCAGTTTAATAAGTCACAGCTGCAAAATACTAACGCGAATTCTTTACAGACGAATGGAAAAACTGGTAGAAGCCGACCTCGGGGAAGATCAGTTTGGATTCCGTAGAAATGTTGGAACACGTGAGGCAATACTGACCTTACGACTTATCTTAGAAGAAAGATTAAGAAAAGGCAAACCTACGTTTCTAGCATTTGTAGACTTAGAGAAAGCTTTTGACAATGTTAACTGGAATACTCTCTTTCAAATTCTGAAGGTGGCAGGGGTAAAATACAGGGAGCAAAAGGCTATTTACAGTTTGTACAGAAACCAGATGGCAGTTATAAGAGTCGAGAGGCATGAAAGGGAAGCTGTGGTTGGGAAAGGAGTAAGACAGGGTTCTAGCCTCTCCCCGATGTTATTCAATATGTATCTTGAGCAAGCAGTAAAGGAAAGAAAAGAAAAATTCGGAGTAGGTATTAAAATTCATGGAGAAGAAGTAAAAACTTTGAGGTTCGCCGATGACATTGTAATTCTGTCAGGGACAGCAAAGGACTTGTAAGAGCAGTTGAACGGAATGGACAGTGTCTTGAAAGGAGGATATAAGATGAACATCAACAAAAGCAAAACTAGGATAATGGAATGTAGTGGAATTAAGTCGGGGGATGCTAAGGGTATTAGATTAGGAAATGAGACACTTAACGTAGTAAAGGAGTTTTGCTATTTAGGGAGTAAAATAACCGATGATGGTCGAAGTAGAGAGGATATAAAATGTAGACTGGCAATGGCAAGGAAAGCGTTTCTCAAGAAGAGGAATTTGTTAACATCGAGTATAGATTTAAGTGTCAGGAAGTCGTTTCTGAAAGTATTTGTATGGAGTGTAGCCATGTATGGAAGTGAAACATGGACGATAACTAGTTTGGACAAGAAGAGAATAGAAGCTTTCGAAATGTGGTGCTACAGAAGAATGCTGAAGATAAGGTGGGTAGATCATGTAACTAATGAGGAGGTATTGAATAGGATTGGGGAGAAGAGAAGTTTGTGGCACAACTTGACTAGAAGAAGGGATCGGTTGGTAGGACATGTTTTGAGGCATCAAGGGATCACAAATTTAGCATTGGAGGGCAGTGTGGAGGGTAAAAATCGTAGAGGGAGACCAAGAGATGAATACACTAAGCAGATTCAGAAGGATGTAGGTTGCAGTAGATACTGGGAGATGAAGAAGCTTGCACAGGATAGAGTAGCATGGAGAGCTGCATCAAACCAGTCTCAGGACTGAAGACCACAACAACAACAACAACAAGACCGCCGGCTTAACTGAGAAAAAAATTTCGAGTAAACGTGTAGTAAACAAAGTAAAATAACTATTGAATTAAATTTCAGTCCTAAGAGAAGGCTTGTTTGGTAACCGGATGCAGAAACAACAGCACACTGCCGAATGTATTAGCAAAATAACTGGCCGCGAGTAGAGCTGATATCTGTTCAACTTTAGTGGCAATAAGAACTGCGTCACACTAAAGTATTCCATTTTTTTCAGTATGTAAAGGATAATATTAATCACAGTGCACGGCTCAACATAAAAAAACAACTGGTGAACTGTAAATGAAGCAGACCTAAAGCTTCAGTGTTGCATACAAGCTGCCATTTTAACTAACATAAACACTAACGGTGTTCATAGGCTATATACAAACATTTGCATTACACAGTACATCTGTGGTGCATGGAGACCCTGATTCTGTTATATTTTATTTTACAATAATACAACTCGTGCTTCTAATACCACTAATAATTCATTAATAATTCATTAGCTTCACATGAACTTTCACTGTGCCTTTTTTGGTTAACTGACTGTAACACGAATGTGACCCTAAAACTGTTCTGTCTCGTAATACATTTCCTGATAAACTCTTTCAATGATAAACTATCGTAACATTGTACATAGAAGGAATATAAACACACAATCACTATTCAAAACCCTGTTGCACAAATATGATTTTTGTAGGCCTTCCAAGTGTTATGACCTAGAAATTTTCTGTAATCTCTGTTCCGTAGCACATTTTATATTCTGAGAAAATAGTGTGACGATCTTTGAAAGCTCCACTTCAAAATGAAGCTGTAGTTAAATATGCTTCTACTATACATGAAATTAAAGTACATTAACTACCATGCAAAGCTATTTACTCGGAAGACTTTGTACAACCAAATCCTATTGCTCCACAAAGTTTAACAATTCTTTTAAGGTTGTTATTAGGCTTTAATGGCCTTCACATACCACAGAAGATTAAGTCAGAACATCCTTGTAACAGTCACGGAAACCTATCAAGCTGAATGACTCAGAATAAAGTGCGGATTCTGAAACGAAGTTAGTGTTAATCACATATTATTTGAACACTTCAACAAACATTGGCCCACGCATGCATTTACAACGTTAATCATTATTCTGCCTGAAGGTCGATGCAGTTCTGATCTTCTTTGGTGGTAGAACACAGTCATATTTTGCAATCAAGGCTTTTGATGCTATATGCTTTTTAAAATATCTTCTTAGCGCAGTAAATTGATAGTTTAGAGCAATCCAGGAAATTCCATGACGCACCTTCTAGTGACAACGCACATCCGATCGGGGACTGGGTGTTTGTGTTGTCCTCATCTGTTCATCATCATCATCGTTCGTGACAGTCATTAGACTTTATTGCGTAAAAAAAATTGGACTGTGTAAAACTTGGGACTTCGTACAGGCGCTGATGACCTCGCAGTTAAGCGCCGCACAAACCAAACATCATCCTCACACATCTGAGGCACAATTACTACACTTCTAGAAATCTTCGGCTCACTGATCACGCGTGATGTTGTCCAGAACTAGCCACTGACTATGTTGCCACAAAGATTTCTCACACTTCTTTGTGACTATCCAACTTTTAGATTCCTGCCTAAGCATTTTAGGTGACGATCAGTTTGGCTTTAGGAAAAGTAAAGGGACGAGAGAGGCAATTCTGACGTTACGGCTAATAATGGAAGCAAGGCTAAAGAAAAATCAAGACACTCTCATAAGATTTGTCGACCTGGAAAAAGCGTTCGACAATATAAAATGGTGCAAGCTGTTCTGAAAAAAGTAGGGGTAAGCTATAGGGAGAGACGGGTCATATACAATATGTACAACAACCAAGAGGGAATATTAAGAGTGGACGATCAAGAACGAAGTGCTCGTATTAAGAAGGGTGTAAGACAAGGCTGTAGCCTTTCGCCCCTACTCTTCAATCTGTACATCGAGGAAGCAATGATGGAAATAAAAGAAAGGTTCAGGAGTGGAATTAAAATACAAGGTGAAAGGATATCAATGATACGATTCGCTGATGACATTGCTATCCTGAGTGAAAGTGAAGAAGAATTAAATGATCTGCTGAACGGAATGAACAGTCTAATGAGTATACAGTATGGTTTGAGAGTAAATCGGAGAAAGATGAAGGTAATGAGAAGTAGTAGAAATAAGAACAGCGAGAAACATAACATCAGGATTGATGGTCACGAAGTCAATCAAGTTAAGGAATTCTGCTACCTAGGCAGTAAAATAACCAATGACGGACGGAGCAAGGAGGACATCAAAAGCAGACTCGCTATGGCAAAATAGACATTTCTGGCCAAGAGAAGTCTACTAATATCAAATACCGGCCTTAATTTGAGGAAGAAATTTCTGAGGATGTACGTCTGGAGTACAGCATTGTATGGTAGTGAAACATGGACTGTGGGAAAACCGGAACAGAAGAGAATCGAAGCATTTGAGATGTGGTGCTATACACGAATGTTGAAAATTATGTGGACTGATAAGGTAAGGAATGAGGAGGTTCTACGCAGAATCGGAGAGGAAAGGAATATGTGGAAAACACTGATAAGAAGAAGGGACAGGATGATAGGACATCTGCTAAGACATGAGGGAATGACTTCCATGGTACTAGAGGGAGCGGTAGAGGGCAAAAACTGTAGAGGAAGACAGAGATTGGAATACGTCAAGCAAATAATTGAGGACGTAGGTTGCAAGTGCTACTCTGAGATGAAGAGGTTAGCACAGGAAAGGAATTCGTGGCGGGCCGCATCAAACCAGTCAGTAGACTGATGACAAAAAAAAAGGGACTTCCTGTGGTATCACGTATCGATACCACTTAACTGTCGTTTTAAAGTTGGCAACACAGATAGCGGTCACGGGGATCTGGCGGACCCAATGGTGTGCACCCAGTGAGTCACACCTCCAGCTACCCCGTACGATGAGCGCCCTGTGCTGCTGGGATATAGGACGGCTAGAGCCAGTCCCACCACCCACTCACACGTGCAACTACTTCGCTATTGCTATGCAGATGCCGTCTAGCTGTGGCTCTGACACCATAGTTTGTGCTTTTTGTTCAGAGAGCCTCGTGCTTTTTGCTATTGTATGAGTTTTACTCTATATCTTGCTGAATTATCTGTAATGAGTCGTCGAACAGTTCGTGAAATACAAGTTAAGTAGCTCTTCCGTCTACTACGTTTACATCTTCCTGTCCAGCATTACTACGACGACAGTTGCCACTGCACTCTGCAGCCCACCACTCCTAAACACTGTGTACGAAGTTGTACACAACACTTCCCTTCAACTTTTCTGTCGTATACAGTCCTACATTCCGTAAGCACGGACCAGTGCTAGGGGTAAAAGCGCAGATTTTGTGAGTGTTGGTACCTTAATATGTGCCCTCTTCAGTGTCTTACTTATTATTTCTCTGTGTCTAGCAATCTTTGCGCAACCACGTCATATAATTTACTACCTGTGTTTTCCGCACATTCGCAAGTGTACCACTAAGTGGACTACGCCTTTCAGTACAGACTGTTTGTTTTGCTTCCAAATATTCGCACTTCAACACTTGATCTGCTCCTCAGGTGAAAGTAAACATTATTGGCGTGTTCTTGCCACATGCACTTGGAGTTAGTAACCCAAAAACATACTACTCAATAAATGAAGTAAATGATGATGTAATACGGTTCAGTACACTGTTTTCAGTTAACAATTAAAACATTTGCACTTCTAACCCTAACATTTAAAAAAAATGGTTCAGATGGGTCTAAGCAGTATGGGACTTAGCATGTGAGGTCATCAGTCCCCTAGACTTAGAACTACTTAAACTTAATTAACCTACGGATATCACACACATCGATACCCGAAGCAGGATTCGAACCTGCCACCGTAACAGCAGCGCGGTTCCGGACTGAAGCGCCTAAAACCGCTCGGCCACAAGAGCCGGTCCCTAACATTCTGTGTATGTTAAAATCTCTACGTGAAATGGCATAGCTCCAGAAACGTTGTCTAAAACTATATTCGAACTACGTCAAATATTTACATACATCTGAAGTCAAAGAAGTTACTGAATACAGATGTTACAGTATCGATAATGGACAAGAGTGTTAATACCTTTGAATCTGTGCCTGTATAAGAGTGCAATGACGCAAGTAGCGCTCGCGAGGTGTCACATCTGTCGGAACTGATAGACACCTTCCCGCAGGTCTCGAGTTAGTTGGCCGCGAGAGAGGGGGGGGTTCTTCTGAAAGAAGTAATCACAGGCAGTGGTGCGGCGGCATGCCAGGTTTATCGGGATCCGCGCTAAGTCCGGAAGAGCGCGCTAACCTCGCCGCAGGATTTAGGGGCGTCCTCGCCCCTTCCTTCCTTCCTTCCCTGCCTACCGCGGCCTTTCTTCTGCGTCTCCGGCCGTCTTTTCGGTCCGCGTGCTACCGTGGCAGGCGGACGCAGCCCCGCGGCCAGGGGTGCGGGAAGGACTCGGAGTCTGAGGACCCGCGCCCATTTGTTCTAATGGCTGTTCTATTGTTATGTGCCATGCATCACGGCGACGCTGCTTGCGGCTAATTCCAGACCGCCTCTGTGCTTCCGCCGCTAAAACCTCTGCGGGTCCGCTCCGAGCAGAATGCTCCCCGTCCCCACGGCCTCCGGGCGCGTAAATCTCAGAGCGCTCATTTGTTTTAACCTGCTCCCGCATCGGCGGCTGCCGCCGAGACTGGCCCCTGTCCCCTCTCGGCGGTCGGATCGCTCGGTATCTCGCCTCGATTCTTCAGCCCTCGCGTGTTTCCCAAAGTTTCCACAGGAGTTATGTGATCGATAATTCAGCTGTCTCTACAAGCTGAGGTGCCAGTCCATGTAAATCATGGTAGTCACGGGAGCGCAGGATCCAGAAGCAAAGAAGTGGAGATCCCGGGAAAAGAATTGGCCACTGGCAACTGCTGCGTCTTATGGACGATGCCGTATCTGAAACGCCGATGTCCAGCAACGTATCGATCACGATTTGTTTGTGGGGCACTCAACTGCGCAGTTATCAGCGCCCATACAAATTCCCAACCGTTGCTCAGTCCAATCTCGCCACTTTCGTGAATGATGATGAAATAATGAGGACAACATAAACACCCAGTCATCTCGAGACAGATGAAAACCGATGACCCCGCCGGGAATCGGCCATTTTTTTTACAAACATCCTCACACAGTGAGTCGGAAGCTGCAATAGATATTATGTTGATGGCTTGATGGCTTTGTTGAAATACCCGTATAATCCTCCCATTATTGAATTTTCTCATTCTTAGAGCACTGAAGGGCGATCTATTTTAATGGTCAAAAACCATTCAACAACCAAGATCGCGTAAAATATTTATTTTTTAAGACAGCCAGTTTCAACACACTTTTCTGTCATCTTCAGGTCTTAAAATTCTTTTTGTTGTAAAAACGTTAATTTTACGCTGAACCTCACGCACAAGATGTCAAGTTACTGTGGCCTTTTCCACCAGACATCATGGCGCCTAGAGTATCAGCAACCAAACTGACAGCCTGCAGCCGCGGTTGCCCGCTTAGCAGGCACACCGAAGCACTACACAACCGACAGGCAATATTGATGAACGGCCACAACAACAACCATAACAACAACACCACAGCAAAGACACCAGCGGCCGCCAGGGGCCACTACAGGCCCACATAAACATAAGGAAGAGGTCGCTGCAGATCCCGGAACTATTTTCGCACTTCAAACCACTTGATGGAAAATAGTTCCGAAGTACTCATCCGCCGAAGCGCTATAAAGGCCGGCGCTCGTCCACACATCGGCAGTTCATCGACTGCCAGCAAACTTGGATAGCTGCCGCCCCGGCAGCCCGGCTTGGATCTTCTCGTTGATCTCTGGATTAGGCTTGGTATATCGGAGAAGTCTCTGGCGGAGACTAATAGGAAATTATTTCAGTTGTTTTCTATCTTATATATTTGTGATTCGAAGACGGATCACTGTTTTGTGTTGGTGTTCTACTTGGAGAAGTTGTTTTGGTTAATTGAACATTCCAGTAAAATGTTTTCTGACTTTGATCGTTAGTTTCTTCTGCTTAAGCAGACATATCATAAGTGAATAAAAATGTGCCGATTTTTATCCATTTGACATTTTGTACGTGATGTTCAGCGTAAAAGGAACATGTTTCACAACAAGATGATTTTTAAGTCCTGAAGATCACTGACAAGTCTGTTGAAACCGGTTGTCCTAAATAAAGAATTATTGTATGCGGTCTCGGTTGTTGAACGATTTTTAAATTCCCACTATTTTCCTATTTCTTTTTAATTATAAATAAGCTGTGAGCCGGTACGCAGTCGGTCCCACAGATTTGCTTCCGTCTCTTGGTTGCATGGTATCGCTGCCCGCTAGGAGGCGGGCGTGTTGAACCGTCGGTAGTTAAAGTCGGCAAGCGTGCACGCTGTCTGTCATCCCAATCCCTGACGAGGAGAACACGGAAAGCTGCCATAGCCCGGTCCTCCGGAAACTTCTCTCAGTGGAAGAGGAGTCAAAATAAGCGAACATGTGTCTCGACTTATCCTTAGATACTTCACCGTTTTGGAGAAGCGACAGTCAAATTTATCACACATTCCTTAGATTCCTTTTAGAGAGCGATCGTGTCAGCCGAAATGTTAGCACAGTGGATAGTGTTGCAGCCTTTCATATTTTCGCCCCATGTTCAAAATCCAGTTGTTACTTTTTTATTTTATTTTATTTCTATTTTTTAATTTATCTGCCCATTTCCATAGAATGTTGCAATATGGATAGTTCTTATAATATTATGGGATACAAGGGCGTTGTGCACTGAAGCTCTAAAGAAACTGGTGTAGGCATGCGTATTCAAATACAGATATATGTAAATAGGTAGAATACGGCGATGCGGTCGGCAACCCTATATAAGACAACAAGTGCCTGGCGCAGTTGTAGATCGGTTACTGCTGGTACAATGGCAGGTTATCAAGATTTAAGTGACTTTGAATGTCGTGTTGTAGTTTGCGCACCAGCTATGAGACACAGCATCTCCGAGGTAATGATGAAGTGGAGATCTTCGTGTACGACCATTTCACGAGTGTGCCCTTCCGCAAATTGCTGCAGATTTCATTGCTGGGCCATCAACAAGCGTCAGCGTGCGAACCATTCAACAAAACATCATTGGCTTTTGGAGCCGAAGGCTCACTCGTGTACCCTTGTTGATTGCGCGACACAGAGATGTACGTCTCGCCTGGGCCCGTCAACACCGACATTTGGACTGTTGATGACTGTAAACATGTTGCCTGGTCGGGCGAGTCTCGTTACAAATTGCATCGAACGGATGGACGTGTACGGGTATGGCGACAGCCTAATGAATCCATGGACCCTGCATGGCAGCAGCTTTCTGCTCAAGCTGGTGGAAGCTCTGTAACAGTGTGGGGCTTGTGCGATTGGAATGATATGGGACCCCTGATACGTTTAGACACCACTCTGAAAAGTGACACGTACGTAAGCATCCCCTCTGATCACCTGCATCCATTCATGTCCATTGTGCATTCCGACGGACTTTGGCAATTCCAACAGGACAATGCGATACCGCACACGCCATAACGGCTACATTGTTGCTCCAGTAACACTGTTCTGAGTTTAAACACTTCCGGTGGCCACCAAACACGCCAGACATGAGCATTATTGAGCATATCTGGGATGCCTTGAACGTGCTGTTCAGAAGAGATCTCCACCCTCTCGTACTCTTACGGATTTCTAGGCAGCCCTGCTGAATTCATGGTGTCACTTCCCTGCAGCACTACATCAGACGTTAGTCGAGTCCAAGCCACGTCGTGTAGCGTCACTTTTGCGTGCGTGCGTGGGGCCTACACGATATGAGGCAAGTGTACCAATTTCTGTGGCTCTTCAGTCTATCTTCTGTACAATTATAACTGTGGTAAGAAAGTTAAAACAATCTTTCGTTATAACAAATTTTTGCTGGTGTTGTTACGAACAAAATAATTATATCAGTTGTGACTGCTTAACTTTTGTCACTATGCTTAAATGTGTGTCCTCGTATTCGTAGATAGTCTACCGCTTCTGATAAAAGACGGTCAAAGTAATACATTGGTCGTTAGTCCCTTTAGCCGCATCGGGTTGTAAGAGTACATGACATATAGTGAAAGTGAACACATTAACATAAATTACGAGAAAATTAATCATGTCCTTCATAATCTGTGCATTCTTCATGCCGCCATTGGGAGCAATTATTACGCTGAATGCAGTCTTCTGTGATAGGCTCCTTGTAGACTTCACAACCGCTTGGACAATTCAAAACATCAGATCCCTCCTTGAATTTTTACCGGTTTCTTGCCGAACATGATGGTGTGGTTAGGTCCAGCTTTGCCTTACTGATTCTACGTTGTTCGTTACTGGTATTTTGTCTTTCCTTGGTTTCGTCTGGTTTAGCTGGGTTATCTTACAATACATTTTTGTATGGAGACTGGGCAAAAGCTCGGATTGTTTTGCCATTTTCTTCTTGTGGGTCGATCGTATTTTGGCAGTGGATAAATACTTTAAAGACCTACACCTTTTCGTACATCAGCACTCTGAACTTCGTGTCACGTTCTTCGTTTCTTCCTGGTGACTGTACTGACAAACCATCTGTCACTGATGAGCAGTATCTGGCCGTGGGCTCTTGCTGAACTCTACCCTCTAGAGTTGTTGGAAATTCGGCTCCGTTAGTGATTTCTGATGAAGCAAAATCTTTTGCTGTGATGACATCTGGACTGAATGGGAATATTCACCTGTTTGGATTGCTGCCACTCTAGAATATGCGGCTCGAAATTTAGCATTCACATGTCTGCCTAATAGGCTTCCAGGATTACTAACCGTTAGAAACAAAGAGAGAGGGGGTGGGGGTTAAGAGTACGTGCATAATCATTCCCGCTTGCCCCTGTTTGTCGTGTCGTGGTAAGTTCCTCGTAGAACGATGATTCTTGTGGCAAATAATTTTATTTTATAGTGCACACCCAGATAGTTCTTTTTGTTCACGATATAAAACTTAGAGATTACATAATTCTAAGTAAAAACTTATATTTACCTGCTATAACCAATAAACCTGGCGTAGCTCTTCAAGATTACATGTGATGGTGTCGGTACAGAAGCAACAATTGAATGTAGTCTTTCGCTGGCTGTCAGTGTTGCCGGTGTAGAGAAAATGTCACTGCAAACTCTTGACAGACGCCTACTATTACCCGAACTTATCCTATGTGTGTGTGTGTGTGTGTGTGTGTGTGTGTGTTTGTTTGTGGTATTTTAGCGGGTAACAGTCTTTTTAATTCTTATATTCTTTTGTTTAGTTCTTATTTTTTATTTATATGCTTATGGTTCATTCCCCTATTTGATATCGATCGTGGAAACATACGAAACAGAAATTCCGACATCACGATCATCGCACGAAGGCAGGTTCGCCAGTGACCATTCTTCTTATGAATCTCGCTCAGGAAGGAAACGTCTTTAAAACTGGTAAGAATTTCACGCGATGGCAATAATTTCGCGGCAGACCACGAATGAAGGATCACTTTGCCGAAAACTGGCGCCTTAAATTGATTATGAATCAAGACACACTACAAGAATTTCACTAAAAACGATTTCCAACAATTTTCCCGTTCATTTATTGCATTTTGTACTTCATTCACTAGACAATTATTAGAGGAATAAGGACAACGTTGTTTCACTAAACATTGGGAAACGCAAGTGTAGTAATCTTCTACGGAGATGGGTAGAAAAATGAAAAAAAATTATAATAATCGGGTTTTGAACATGGGACGCAAACGTGTGAAACCGCGATGCTAGTCACTGTGGCACCGCTTCGCTTGAATGGTTCACTCGCTAAAAGGCTTATCCACTGAGCGGGGTTCCTGGGAAATCGGGCTATGATACTTGCCGTGTTCCCCCCTTGGGTTAATGCTGATGTACCCATTCCGATGTGGGGCCTGCATTGGAACACGGTGTGATGGGTACCAAGTGGCCACGCTAAACTTTACAGGGGACTGGCCGGTATAAACGCGGTGTGCAGTGGCATTCATGGTTCAAAGTAAAAGATGTTTGGTGTGTTGAATTTGAATAACGGAAGGCGCCTGCTAAATTCTGTCTTCTTGGTTGTAGAGCGCTCGCAGCGGATAGATAACTGGCTCATGAAACTTATTTGTGGAAGACCTACAGTGCAGAATTTTTAAAACGGTGAGCATCAACCAGTTTACTTGTAAATGATTTTTTGTGTACGCTTGTGAGATAACTGGGTGAAAGTGGTGCTCTACTTTAACGTCGTCGTTGTCACGCTTTAATTGTAATGAGCTTTGTGGAACTTGCTTCCGTGTAATCGTATGGCACCTTGATGGTTGTGCAGCGTTACCGGTTTCGAAAAATGTTATTGTTCTCTTGAAATTGTAAAGCAGCAACGGCAAGCCGCGTGCAGATTTGTCTGTTATTAATTTAAAGCATATTCTGGGTCATTTAATTCACAACTATGCTACTCGCAATTTGTTTGAGGACAGAGCGTCTAACAGTTACTGTAGCTACTTAAAATTTTAGACCGCAGCCGTTAATTTTAAATGCTGTACTCACCGACTTGGCTTGAAGCGTGATTTCTTGTACGGATAAATTTTTCAAGCTCGTGATAATCCCTACACGTTTTCGCAGTCTATGTGTTTTATCATATTTAATTGCGTTAATTATTTATCTATTTGTTGTTTATGAGTCACATGCAGTTCCGAGCTTAGGTGTTTTTTCTTCTAAAGGACGTTTTATATTAACTCAAAGGTTTATTCAAATATTTTATGTGTGGGTCCTTAGATGGCTGCTTCCGCATCTGGAATGATTTGTTGACTGCAGTGTCATAATCATTTAATTTCGTGGATTACTATTATTAATTAAGTTTGAACGTGTTTTATATAGTAAAATTCTGAATTTAAACGCTGCTTCCTCTGGGTCGTCTTCGTAAGCAACTTACACCACAGAGCCTGGGCTTTTATTCATGTGTTCCTTTTCTGGTTAATTATGTGTTTCCATTTACGTGTTTGCTCTTTGCATTAAGTTATTTTGTTTTGCCTGAAATTAATTGAATTAAGAAAGTAATTTGATTAGGGTAACGTAATCGAAGCACAAAGTAAGGTGATTCTGAAGCTTAAAGTTAATCTACCACAGTTCAAACTGTAATCACACATTCCAAAAATAGCCATCAGTATTTAATGACTACAATGTTATAATCGTCTTCTGCCGAAGATTACATCTCGTCATTCAGTCAACGTTTAGTATTTTCAGCAGCTCTATCCACTTCTTGACAATTTTGACTGTCACCTACTTCCAGGTTTCTTCCATTCACGGCTCTTGCTCTGTCTTGCTTAGTTTTCTATCGAGAAAATATTAATTAACATCATTTACCAATACAACCTTTTGATGAAATAAAAAGAAAAGGCTAACACATTTGTTTTAACGAGAGGTTAGTTTGTTGGTACCTTCAGTGTAGAATGTTTCACGTTACTGACGGAGCCGAAACCTCAGTTCTGCTTGTACAGCTCATCACTCTAAGTTTTTGAATCAAATTAAAATTGCCAGGGTTGTATGGAGGATGGTCGATGACGCTCAGCCCGAGACGACCAATTGTTGCAGATGTCACTGTGCTCGTGTGCATACTGGCATTGTCGTTCCGAAGGAGGAATGCTCCATATGTGGACAGACTCCTAGAAATCGAAACTCGATTAAAGCATGCTGTTTCTCAAGCACCGACATAGTTACGTTACACGCTGACGTGTTACATGCCACAATTCGGAGCCCTCTATCGGCAGAGTGTTGTAAATATTTAATAACATCTGTTTTATGTAAAAATCTCTAAGAGTTATCGCATAAAAAATTCAGTTGCATTACTTTTCAGTACGTCCTCCTAGAATGTAGACTGGAGACAAAACTTAGACAACCCCGAAGATAGCTAAGGCAGATAGAGCGGGAACTACAGCACATCCTGCTTAACAGCTGATGCAGCCGACCTTCTGGCAAGAATAAAGCGCAGAAGAGTGGAAAAAGAAAAAAAAACTGTTGGATGACAAACTATGCTTCAGGAAACGTAAAGACGTTAGACAAAGACTTATGATATTATGCTTGATAACGCAAGACTGAGTAAAAAGCATGATATTTTCATACTATTTTTTTGACCTAGAAAAAGCGCTCGAAAATATAAAATGGTGCAAGATGTTGGAAAGTAATATACAATATCTACAAGAACCAAGTTGGAAACATAAGACTGGGCAGCTGCGTTGGGACACACACGCCACTGCAGTGGGTAGCCGAAGCGTAAACCTGTAGGCGCCACGCCATCGTGAACAAGCACAAACAGTTTCGGAGGATAACAGCAGCACTGGTTTGTCATCATATGCAACTTTCGCAGCAGCCGCCTCTACCAGAGGTGCCTGCTTCGCTAGCAGGCAGCGTCCATACGTACTTTTATTTTTATCATACACCCATGTTACTGTATACGCTGTCATATGAAAGACAACCATGAATGGTTAATACAGTCCACAAAATAACAGCAAACATAAATACGATTCCGAATGAAATATTAATATTATTACGCACATGAACTTACGATACGTACACATTACACATGCTTATAGCTAGTGTTTCGCAAACTTACTGTATCGCAAGTTGAAAGATTAGTACAATAAATAATAAACTGTTGGAAATCATACACATAGTTATTATGTCTCATCTTAAAATTCTTTTCTTTATTTTATAACCCAATAATAAAAACTCAGGTGATTAAGTTTGCACGAAATGATACGACAACCAATCCGAATTAAGTATGTGTATGATTGGCTGAAACAAGCAGAAAATCGGCGAAATAATGTATGCACGAAAAAATTCTATCAACGTTTGAATACTGTACGAAAATTGACGAACGTAAGCTCGGTATGTCCAAAAATTAATTTTCTACGAAACAGTATATTAGTTTCTGAAGAGAAAGCAGTAAAACGCTTTCTACTAGTTGAAAATAAAGCTACCTCTCTCCTGACGATTATTTTCATAATAATTTCAGGGTTAGTTTTTAATTTTTTGCGTGATTTTCGATAAAGTGTTAAATGTTTTGATTTGGTACATGCATTGTCTCGCACGTCAGATTTTTCGACCGTTTGAAACCACTGGTGAATAAAATCCAACGTATAAACGACGACATGCTAATAAACTTTAATAATCCGTTTTTTAAATTATATCCGTATGCGTAGCTTCAAATGCAACGCTTCCCACGAAATACAGTTTCTTTAGAAAACGGATGATTCTTCTCAAGTAAAGCCCAAACGATGACAGATTTTTGCAAACGCTTCTTACAATTACCGTAATAATATATTCTTTATCACAATATGAATCACTTTAAACCGTCTCATAACATGCGATTCACGTACAGAATGTAAACAGAATGGCAGAAATTTGAAAAACACTAGTAGGACGAGAAAAAACTTATTTTTCGCATGTATAATACAAATGAAACCTGATTTTTTAAATCCAGGTCTCACTTTTATCGTAACAAAGGACTTTTCATTGAATTCATTCACTTCACACCATTTACCCGCAGATAGTTAAATAAAATGGATTTTATGTGCTACATTTAGCTTGAATTTAAGCCATCGCATCACGACAACAGATGATGATCACTCGATAAAAAAAGTTTCGTTTTGACTTTATTCATTTATTTATATTCCTGCAAAGTTAGAACCGATTTAAACAAGTTTAAAATATAGAAGTGACATGCATCAAAAAAACCCCAGAAAAACGTGTTTTTCCACGTAAATTCCAAACGAAGGAAGATACGAGTATTTCTCGACCGTATTTGAACCGTCAGCATCGTTCCAGTCGTGTCTTTTTTAAGAACGGCTGTTTTTGCACGTAAAGTCCGAACATTGCACAGACGAATGGTGGCATTAGTTGATCATTAATATGAAACCAATTAAAATCTTCTGCAAAGGGAGTTAAATGATTCGCATAATCTGAATTGGCGCCAGCTCCAGTTCATCATTCAAACCTTGCTTAATATACTGTAACATACCCACAGTAAGACAGGTGTTCGAAATAGCTATACAAATGGTAGCTGACACAGGCTATTTCTAGTGAAAGTAGGAATCGAGCCCACAAACCAGAATTCTGAGTACAGCATTTTCGTAAATATTGGTTTCAACGCTTCCGTTACGATAACACTTGGCAAACTTTCAACCTCGCCACGCTTTGTAGAAGCGGCTGTAACTGTATAACTGCAGTGTCAGTTAAATATACTGCTAACAAAAAAAATGGCTCTGAGCACTATGGGACTTAACAGCTGAGGTCATCAGTCCCCTAGAACTTAGAACTACTTAAACCTAACTAACCTAAGGACATCACACACATTCATGCCCGAGGCAGGATTCGAACCTGCGACCGTAGCGGTCGCGCGGCTCCAGACTGTAGCGCCTAGAGCCGCTCGGCCACTCCGGCCGGCTCTGCTGCTAACATTTTCGGACGTATGATGTGTAACCTATGACCTTCAAAGTCTGCCAGATTGTAACAAGGTAGTCGGAACTAATTGCAACAAAATGGAGTTTAATATAAGCTTATTGGTGTTCTGTATTAGTATAAAGAGTGATTATAATTAAAGTTAAACTTTCAAACAGCTGTAGGAATAACACCACTGGTCACAATAACCGTCAAATTGCAACAGAATATTATCGAAGAAGGGGGAAAACGTAAGGCAGAAGAAAAATAAATAGTTACAAAATTTAGCAATAGATGGTACTATAAGTATTATAATTTAATAGTGGTGTATTATAAATGACAAAAAGCATCACTCATGTCGGTTTTTAATTCTCCTGAGACCACGAACGGCATAAAAAGCATCAATCAAAATCAAATCGTATTATTAATTTCCATGTGACTGGCGCAAAACATGTTCAATATGCTGTCCACCGTTTTCTGAAACAAGTTGAAATAGAGAGACAGCATGTTCCACAACTGATCAAAGAGCTTCCACGTCACGTTCAAAATGTGTTGCGCAATGCAATGCAGCTAAGTTTGCAATCGGAACACTGAACACAACATCTTTCAGATAGCCCCACAGCCTGAAGTCACATGGATTAAAATCAAGTGATTGGGATGGCCACGCTGTAGGGAAATGACGGCTAATAATTCTAGCATTTCCGAAATGGCGCTTCAGCAGCTGCTTAACTGGATTTGCAATTTGCGGAGGTTCGACGCCTTGCATAAAATTGATCCCATCCACACATCCAAGCTGTTGGAGAGCAGGAATGACGTAGTTGCGCAAAAGATATGAGCGCTTGCCAGTGACGGTACAGGTAACAGGACCGGACGCACTCGTCTCTTCGAAAAAATATGGCCCTATGATTAATGATGGCGTAAACCCGCACCACACAGTGACCTTGTCAGGATGAAGTGGTACTGGTTGATTTACTTGTGGATTTTCTATTGTCCATACTCGACAAGTGGGCTTCGTCTGTCCACAAAAGCTTCCACGGCCAGCAAAGGTCTCTTGCTGAAAGCCCAACACGAAGCAAGCCGTGCACATGGGTATTTAGAATGGATGGCAAAGAAGGATGATTGGTGGATTTTACGCACCGTGGTCACGGGTGTCCAATGTTCGGGCAACACCACCATTCGTCTCCTCCAACACTGCTGTGGCCACTGTTTCCACTGACGTCGAATCAATTCGTTTCCTCCCTCTACCAGTTTACACACCAAAAGAACCCGTCTTTTCGAATTTCCGAACCATTTTCTCGAGACCTACGGCAGTCATCGGACCAAAGCCTTTTTTTTCAAACCCTTCAGTGTCCGGAACTTCTGCAGAGTGACTTGTGCACAGTCATCATTCTTGTAATACAGCTTTAAAAGCAGAGAGCGATCTTGCATTGAGACAGTCATGGCGAACGTCGCAGACGCGGTAGCAGAAACAGCCCTGTACCCGACGTGTTTATACCAACTTCAATGGGTCGTGCGCATTTAACTTACGTATTCTCACACATACAGCGCCATCCAGTGATTAATTTTCGCAGAATTTTTTTCTTCTGCCACACGTTTTCCTCCTTCTACGATAACATTCCGTTGCAATTTGACGTCATTCTGACCAGTGGTGGTATTTCTACAGCATTTTCAAAGTTAAACTTTAATTATAATCACCCTGTATAACTTGAGAAGCTTATTGATAAAATGTTGTTTCCTTCGCTAGTTTACTGGTTGTTGTATTCTTCTGCAATAGGATGTTCTGTTATTGCGAATATTTCTTTCATTTCTTTGCAACATTTATTTGGATTTGTGACTGTAAACAATAAATCATTTTTTTCTACCAATTCTATGCAAGTACTAATCCCATTGATTTACCTCTGTCATTAACTGATTTCTATTAGTGTTTTATTTATAATTTATTTTGAAACATATAAATGTCAGTAATAAATTATTATCTCAATAATTATCAACTTTTTTATTTTTAACAATGTCTAAGGAAATAGACATTGGTGACAACCTTGAAACTGTCCTAAATGTATGAAATTTATTCTCAGTTGCGGAATCTTTCTAACATTAGCTGCATTGTCGAGGGTGTTCATGTTAACTGAGGTCATCGAAATATCTCGGAAACTACACGTTGGATCTTGTCTCAGAGAGGAACATCGAACGATACCACACTCGACACGCCCTCCCAAACCGTGTGTGTGTGTGGCGTTGGGTAGCTCTGAAATCTTCAACGGAAACCCCGTTTTTTTTATTGCTCATTAAGATTCTACGAGATTGACAGGAAGTGCAAAATGGCTAAGCAGGGATGGCAAGAGGACAAATGTAAGGATGTAGAGGCTTATCTCACGAAGGGTAAGATAGATACTGGCTACAGGAAAATTAAAGAGACCTTTGTAGACAAGAGAACCACTTGTATGAATATCAAGAGCTCAGATGGAAACCCAGTTCTAAGCAAAGAAGGGAAAGCAGAAAGGTGGAAGGAGTATATAGAGGGTCTATATAAGGGCGATGTACTTGAGGACAATATTACGGAACTTGAAGAGGAAGTAGATGAAGATGAAATTGGAGATATGATACTGCGTGAAGAGTTTGACAGAGCACTGAAAGACCTGAGTCGAAACAAGGCCCCGGGAGTAGACAACATTCCATTAGAACTACTGACAGCCAGTCCTGACAAAACATTACCATCTGGTGAGCAAGATGTATGAGACAGGCGAAATAACCTCAGACTTCAGGAAGAATATAATAATTCCAATCCCAAAGAAAGCAGGTGTTGACAGATGTGAAAATTACCGAACTATCAGTTTAATAAGTCACGGATGCAAAATGCAAACGCGAATTCTTTAGAGACGATTTGAAAAACTGGTAGAAGCCGACCTCGGGAGAGATCAGTTTGGATTCCGTAGAAATACTGGAACACGTGAGGCAATACTTACCTTACGACTTATCTTAGAAGAAAGATTAAGGAAAGGCAAACCTGTGTTTCTAGCATTTGTAGACTTAGAGACACCGCGGGACTGCTACGGTCGCAGGTTCGAATCCTGTCTCGGGCATGGGTGTGTGTGATGTCCTTAGGTTAGTTAGGTTTAAGTAGTTCTAAGTTCTAGGGGACTTATGACCTAAGATGTTGAGTCCCATAGTGTTCAGAGCCATTTCAACCATTTGACTTAGAGACAGCTTTTGACAATGTTGACTGGAATACTCTCTTTCAAATTCTAAAGGTGTCAGGGGTAAAATACAGGGAGCGAAAGGCTAGTTACAATTTGTACAGAAACCAGATGGCAGTTATAAGAGGCGAGGACATGAAAGAGAAGCAGTAGTTGGGAAGGGAGTGAGACAGGGTTGTAACCTGTCCCCGATGTTATTCAATCTGTGTATTGAGCAAGCAGTAAAGGAAACAAAAGAAAAGTTCGGAGTAGGTATTAAAATCCATGGAGAAGAAATGAAAACTGTGAGATTCGCCGATGACATTATAAATCTGTCAGGGACAGCTAAGGACTTGGAAGAGCAGTTGAACGTAATGGACAGTGTCCTGAAAGGAGGATATAAGATGAACATCAACAAAAGCAAAACGAGGATAATGGAATGTAGTCGAATTAAGTCGGGTGATACTGAGGGAATTAGATTAGGAAATGAGACACTTAAAGCAGTAAAGGAGTTTTGCTATTTGGGGAGCAAAATAACTGATGATGGTCGAAGTAGAGAGGATATAAAATGTAGACTGGCAATTGCACGTGTTCGCACGGAACTTTATAATTAAAAGAGAGTTAATAAGGACCATTGTTTCATTTTATAGTCAGATGATCACCGTATTTGTTTACCTTTGTGAGGTGTTACAACCTTGTCCCATGTTTGCTAGGTCCGTCTGTGTAGTATTAGCTATCTCTTCGCAACATTTTGTATCAAATGCATATTAGCCCTTGGGGAGGTAACCCACTTTCGGCTAGTCCAGCTGATGCGGAGCATTCTGACATCCATAGTGGTATGTTGATCGTTCAGCTGCACTCTCACTATAACGGTTGCATGCGTGCATGATGATACTGCACCTGGAGTCGTGGAGGAAGGTGCCGCTGTGTCCATGAGCATGGTAATTTGCTCCAATTTGTCTAACCACAGAAAAATACCAGAAGGGAAAAATTACTAAGTTGATGATGTTATAGGAACTGGTTAACACATGATCAGTTTCCTACAAACTGGCGCAGCGGTTAGCACACTAGACTTGCATTCGGGATGACGACTGTTCAATCCCGCGTCCTGCCATCCTGATTTAGGTTGTCCGTGATTTCCCTAGATCGCTCCAGCAAATGCCGGGATGGTTCTTCTGAAAGGCCACGGCCGACTTCGTTCCGGGTCATTCCGTAATCCGCTGAGACCGATGACATCCCTGTTTCGTCCCTTCCCGCAAACAACTCAACACCCTCCCTATTCACATTATTATAACGAGTGAATATAGACTGAAAGTTTCACTGCCAAAGGAAAAGTCTGAAGTGAGCTAGATTATCATCAAGTAGCATATTCGAAATGAATTACAAATTTATTACGGTAAAGACAGGTCAATCAGTTTCGCTTAAGAAAAGATAAAGGCACCAGACAGGCAGTACTCAGCTCTCCCTTGATAATGGAGCAAAGACTTAAGAAAAATAAAGACATATTCTTGGGAATTGCCGACTTAGAACTAATGTTCAACAGTTTGATTGGTGCAGGACGTTTCAAATTCTCATAAAGATATAAACTATAGGCGAATATAGGTAAAATGCACCAGATACTGACGAGCCAAACATTTTCTGACTTTCAGCGTAACAGTGTGTTAAACGCAATACGTCGGCGAATCTTTGTGGTGTTGATTCGAGAGGTCCACGATAAATCTCTGAAGACATGTAGCGCCAGATGTCGAAGCACGCAAATCCCGTAAATTAATGGCCAGTGGTCTGTGTGTGCCAAAATGACGTCTCTTAGTGTCTCAGATGTGACCCATCGAATTCATACCAGGCTAATATGGTTGTAAAGAGTTCACTGTCATATACATCAGACCATCCCTTCAGCGCGATTGTGCCAGTGTGAAATGAACAGTTATCCTCCTGGAAGATGATATCGCCACTGGGGAAGACAACAATCGGGAATGGTAGGTGGTGGTCCTCACAAACGTTTAGATAGCCCACAGCTGTCAGCTTCGATTACTACAATACTTCACATGGGAGCCCAGGTGAAAACCCCTCCGACGAGTGTTTCGAGTACGTATTCGTGGTGATGACGGCGTATCCTGACGAAACCATCGACCTGGGATGACAAGAAATATTATTCAACCGACCAGGTGACATTTCCACTGAAGCACCGCCCATTCTCGACTACGTCGTTCCCGCTAAATTCGTAATTCACGATGGGAAGACCCAAGGACTGTCTGCTGCAGAGACCCATATTCCACAACATGCGCGGTACTGTGTACTACGAAATGCACCAGCATTGCGCTATGTAGGCAGACCTGTCATGGATCGCTGCCTTCCTGCGGTTCAGAATGGACAAACCTGCGCTATCCACCTCCAGCGATGAGGCTTGGACGTCCAACGTTCTTCAGTCACTTTCCACAGATGTGCGCGACAGTAGTACGAGAACAATCGACCAGCTTCAACATTTCCGACATGCTTGTTTCATGGCTCCGAACCATAGCAATCTGCCTTTTGCCAAAGTCGCTTAGATCGGTGGATCTGCTCATTATTGACCTGTATTGTCCTATAATGATTTAGTATACCTCGAGTTACAGTCAAGTCATCGAAGGAAGCACTTGAGAATTCACGACATCCAGAAACAGACGGCCTAGTGCTCCTACATCGATAATTTTTGAGAGGTGCATATGGGCCTGAAGATGGCATATTGAATTGCCGAAACTGGTAAGTAAAATAAAATTTAAAAAAACCACGAATTTTACTCACGTGGCTCACTTTTTGCAAAAGAAGTTACTACTCAGGAAGTCTTGACATAGCTGACCACGTAACATATAATATTATTTGCACTAGAATCAAGTACAGGCTAATTCCTGGCGTCTATTAACTATCAAAAACGCTGTAGTATGTCAGGCTCATCCATTATGGATTATGTTTGGTGGCTGCGACTGTCAATTTGAGTGGAAAAGTCGTATTTATTTTATCCACTGTGCGTTTTGAAGGTTATCCATCATCAAGGGGAAGGAGCATTCTACACGGTCCCTGTTAGTAAAAAGCACTAGTGGTATTTTTCAGCAGAACGTGGGGCAACCGACAGGTTATGAAGTGATTTGCACTGACCAAATTAATAACAGGAGTTATACACTGCCCTCCACAAGTTTGGAAACACCATGCTGCGTATTACAACGGAGCAAGATGGAAGTGATCTATGTGAGTTATTGGTTAGAATACGGAGTAGCAAGCTCAAATAACTGTTAATAATGACACGTACAGTATTGTACACTTAATTATTGTACATATACATACATATTGTACATATACGTACATATTGGAATATACTAGTATTGCTCCGTTTTATGTAAACCGACGTTACCTGTCCAAGCAGTTCTACTAAGCACGCCAGGTGGCTCGAGTAGACCGCATGGCTATGTAGATGTACGATGTTTTCATTTCTGTTCACTTGTAGTTGCGTTTGCATAATGGTATAACATGCAGCGAAAGTAACTGAAAATGGCCCAAAAGTGCCAGATTCCGTATGAATCACGGTTAATGATAATCACGTTGCGTCAAGAAAGCAATAGTGTGCGACAAACAGCAAAGAAACTGATGATTTCCATTAGCGGAGTTGTCAAAACCATACACCGGCATCGAGAAACAGGCTCCTATGGAAATCGTCCTAGCTCAGAAGCACCCAGGAAAATATCAGAACGCTATGAAAAGTATTTGATAGTGACCAGTAAACGTAACAGATTAAAAACTGTCGGTGAATTGACTGCTGAACTAAACTCAACGAGGGATACGCCGGTGAGTGAGTCAACAGTGAGACGACGCCTGGCAGACAACAACCTCCGAGGTTATGTAGCAACAAGGAAACCACTGTTGTGCCCTGTTAACAAGAAGAAAAGGCTTCAGTGGGCTACGACACACCAACATTGGACAGCGGGGGATTGGGAAAGAGTCTTATTCACTGATGAATCAGAGTCCGAAATATTTGGAAGTGAACGTCGTCAATCCCGTGTGGGGTTGCTAGTCCCCCATCGGGCGCCTCCCCGGGTGGCGGATTGGGGAATGCTCTCCAGATATGGGGGGTACCGGGGAAATAAAATACCCGGGGTGGACCAAAACTAGCACGGGTAGGGAAGACTCGTTAAGCCATGGTGAAGGCAAATCCCTAGGGGTAGAGTACCCCAAAATCAAGACTCCTGGTCCTCCAGGTTGGGGGTTGTGCAGAGGGCTACCAACCCACTCATGTAAAACAATGGCCGGTCAGGACATTCAAGGTATGCCTCGGAAACAGGACAGAATTTACTGGAACAGAAATTGGCAAAGTTACAAAGATTTCTCTTTTGGTTCGTGGAATGTCAGAAGTCTATACCGCCCAGGAAGCGCACAAATACTAATAAACGAACTAGGAAAATACAAGGTACAACTGGTAGCGCTCCAAGAAATAAGATGGCAGGGAACGGAATCAATGAAAATAGGAGACGGGACAATAATGTATGGAGACTGCGGCCAGCGCCATGAATTTGGAACGGGCTTTTACATTCATAAAACAGCAATTGACACAATAAAGGAATTCAAATCAATTAATAACCGAATATCACACATTACAATTCAGGCTCAGTGGTTTGATATTACATTTATAAATGTTCATGCACCCACAGAAGATAAGGAAGATGACGTGAAAGAAGAATTTTATAGTCAACTGGAACAGACATATAATGCAATAAGTAGACATAATGTAACATTAGTGTTAGTAGACTTTAATGCCAAAGTAGGAAAAGAAGAAATCTACAAACCAACCATTGGGAATTACAGCTTACATGATGAAAGTTCAGAGAATGGTGTGCGACTCATAAACTTTGCAATGGCAAATGGTCTCACATTAAGCAGCACAAAATTCCAACACAAACGCATTCATTTAGGGACATGGATATCACCAGATGGAAAAGTAGTGAACCAGATTGACCATGTCGCCATCCAAAGACGATTTCAAAACAGTATTAAAGACGTTAGAACTTTTAGGGGAGCAGATTGTGAGACAGATCATATGTTAATCATAGTTCAAATGAAAATAAAGCTAAAAAAGAAACAAAGTACAAATAGGGTTGAAATTAAAAGGTACGATGTAGAAAATCTGGCAGAAGAAAAAATAAAAGAAAACTTTAGGAAAGGAATGGAAATTAACCTATCGGAACCTAGACTGACACATAGTGACCAGCAAGACGTGGAAAGTAGATGGAGACACCTCAGAAACAGTATTCAAGATGTAGCTTCCAAAACTATAGGTAAAAGAAAACGAACTAACAAAATCTGGTTTAATGTAAAGTGCCGAGAAAGAGTACTGGAGAGGCAAAATGTGAGGAAGGCATGGTTACAAGACATGGACAATATTACACTAAAGGAGAGATACTATAAAATCCGCAAGGAAACACAACGAACTCTAAGACAAGAGAAGAGAAAACACTACAATGCATGGGGGCTTAATAAAATGAAAAATGAAAATGCTTTTTTTTTTTTTTCTGTCGCTGTATGTCCGATTACGCAAGTCTCGTAAACGGCTGGCCCTGACAACTAATTGTTACGCTATCTGACTGCATAGAATGACAACAAAGAATGTAAGAAAATTTTCTGTTAACACAATTAATTAATTAAGTCCCCAGCAACTATAAAACCTAGGAAACCAAAGCACAAGTATAACTGTTCTGTGTGTGGGAGTGTGACTCAACGCACATCTGGCACGGTTCTTCTTCAACAAGACAAGAATTTTTAAATATCATTTATACTGACGTGATAAAGGAAAATTAGAAATACTATAATTGTACAAGAAAACCAAAATTACACTCTAATACGAGAACACACGCCAGATGCTTTGTTGACTGAACCTGTAATGAAGCATTATTCAGGACACACAAATAATAAGAAAATAAAGAACAGTAGTTAGTTACCTTAATTTATATTGACGAAAAGCACTCAGATCATTACAATACCTCCATTGGAACAACATCTGCTATCTCTCCCATCAAATAACTGCATAAACATGGAACAACACTCTCCATTATCACATCTCACTCTGACTTCAGCTACAAGCAGTGTCCACCACAACTACTCGGCAAGAACTCTCGGCAAGAACTGCCTGCCGCTACCTCTCAACACGCACTGCCAGTGGAGGCGGCGGAACAATACTCTCTCTGGCGCGATTTTTGGCGCTGTGGGCTCAGTGTAGCCACCTTTCATATGCCCTTCCTCCACGGGCTAGAATTTGATGGTATTTTTGCCAGCATTGGTGGTGAAAATACCACCAAATTCGTCAAAAAAAAATACAGACAAAATAAAAGATCATATTAATACGTAAATATCATATAACTAGATAAAATTTTGGCTTTGCACTGACCTTTCAATAGCCTAATATATAAAATACACTAAGCAATACAAATTCTTTCATACATGTGACTTTACATAATAGTTTACAGAAATATCATGTGGTTAAACAATTCAATCGATAACGTCAGCAATGACGAATATGAGCACGTAAGAGTCTTATAACTTTCACAAACAGTAATACACAAAAAATCAGTTAATACAAATATTCACAACAAGTAGTTCACAGTTCCAGCAGTAGCACCCAGCACTGTTGAATAGGTGCTGACAGCAACAAGTGACATCATCTCAGTAGAAGCAGTCCATCAGTGGCACCCAGCAATGTTGAGTAGGTGCAGACACCAAGAAGTGACTTCATTTCAGTAGAAGGAGTCCATCAGTGGCACCCAGCATTGTGGAACAGGTGCAGACACCAAGAAGTGACTTCATTTCAGTAGAAGCAGTCCATCAGTGGCACCCAGCAATGTTGAACAGGTGCTACAGCAACAAGTGACACCATTTCAGTAGAAGCAGTCCATCAGTGGCACCCAGGAATGTTGAACAGGTGCACACAGCAACAAGTCACATTTCTCAGTAGAAGCAGTTCATCAATGGCACCCAGCATTGTGGAGTAGGTTCAGACTCCAACAAATGACATTAAACAACTATCACTTATCACACAGTTCATTAGCAGAAATTAAACATGTCCTAGTGGCACCAATCATGTAGAAAAAGTACAAGTAACAGTCCATAATTTCATCATCAGTAATAGGACAGTTCAAGCATGAACAATAGTTTGAATACACTTACAAATGATTTTACAATGCTTTTACACTAAACATACAAGTCATAACAAACACACAAATGATATCAGATAATTGTTATATTACTATTACAAATACACAAACATCAGTTAATATTTTTGGGTGTCAGTGCAAGCCACTACAAACAAATAAAATAATATTTAGGAGATAGGTGGCTAGGATTAGGAAAGGAAAACACACAAAACACACTCACTCATCTTTCATCCACATTAAGTACTACTGTGTAATTGTATAGTGTTAACTGGCTGAACCACTTCTGTCAAATTTCATGTTCATCATGTGTATCAAGTAGTAGTGACAGCAATGTATAACAGTCAATAATTGTTAAGTCAACGTCATAGTCATCATGTCAAGACCAATGTTTGCCAAGCCAGATCAAAATGTATGGTTGTTGAACAACTGTCAGTGTGCCAAGATATGCAATGCTTCCTCTCTCCAAAAAAAATACATACTGCTTAGTGATTTAACAAATTGTGTGTAGACAATCTTCCTTCCATTTTAGTGTTCTAGTCTGCTATCTTCATCCTCCTTGTTCCATATAGACCAACAACAAAAAAATATGCACCTCACTTATTTTACCTCTTATGCACCAAAACTCCAATCAACTTCATATAATCTCAATACCTCCATAATACCTCTTCAATACGTCGACATATAAACCTTAGCACCAATATCATTTCACTTCCATAACAACTCTTTCCTCAAGTCAGTTTCGTCGAATAAGTACAGATACAATCCTAATGCAAACCTCCTCATCCCATACAATCCGAAGACACACTGTCAACACACAACCTCTGTGTAATCCATCTGACCAAAATCTTCTACTCATTATGAATTATAAACAAAGAATGCATACATGACCTCTAACAGACTTAGTGCGAATAACCCTCAGTAATTAAGTACGATTACGGAGTGTGAATGATCATAATATTTCACAGTGTGTACACCACTTCAAGAATTATGGCAAACAGAAGCAAACATGTGGAGTATTTCTTGTGTCAAGTGTCACATCCTCTTTCAATTGCTCACGAAAAATGCAGTGTAATAACTGTGTTGGTATGTCATGTCGTTAGCTTCCTTCCTATTAGCATAAATTTATACAGCTTTCATAAAACCTCCAGCTCATGTGACTTCTATGACGTTTCTTGTACTAAAGTCGCTCGTCGAATTATTGCAGTTCATTTTCTTATGTTAAAATATAAAGCACTGAGCGTAAGCAAAACAAGCAATAGCGAGTAAATATACCAGTAGTGAACAGAATGTCAACAATTGGATGCAGCACAAATCTTACAACGAGGCTCTGCCAAGCGAACAATCTGTAACTAGTACCATAGTGTAACCTAAACTATATGTTCATACACAGTATAATAGCATTTCTATATACAAAATTAAAGAGTAGTTGTGACAACAAACAGAAATTTATAAATATGCAATCCATACGCATAGCAGCAAACATATCTTACATAATAAACAGGTCATCAGCATCGTATAACCGTAAGCAAATAAATGTTCATATGTAATCTAATAAATAAACATGAAGGCGCAAGCAAATAAGTAAACATGAAGGCGCAAGCAGATAAATCACAAAGTATAACTTACATACCTAACCACATCAGCACAATTCATCAGGTGACAATTATAATTTAAATAAATAGGCACAGCAGGCACATAATTAAAAATATGACATCAGTGAAAAAGCAGTGCAGCCAAGCGATGCATAATATACACAAGTTACTATCCAGTACATTAATAAAATTTGTCAAAATCAGTTAACGTACGCAAGCACGTCGCTTCACAAGTAATTTCATAGAACATGTAATTAGCACAAAGTATGAATCACGTAATCGCGAGCAGCAAATTACGTCTAAAGTACGTACCTGAGTGGAAATATGTTACCTGAAAAATAAACTCAATTAATAGTTACCTTTTTTAGTTTATTACTTTCTTCTTCGAAATGACATTTTTCCTGAACTTTCCTCGATAGCAAGTCGTCTTAACGTCGGACACGCACAGAATTTACCTGAAGTTCTTAAATATCTTATAGAACCGTATCCTGAAAAATACTGAATGTTAATAACAGAATTCAACAAGTCACTATAGTTTTATACTGAATTTAGTCGGAGAAATTAGACTGTGTATTTATTTACGGCTGTCAGTGCATTCGCACTGAGCGCTCGATCAGCTGTAGGCGCGTGACGTAGGAAGTGATTGTTTGCGGTCAACGACTGCCCTTTGCGGCGCGCAGACTTGACTGTTGCTTTGAGTATATGCCGCCGCCAAAACACAGCGCGGTGTCCTTGTACTCTCCGCATGTTTACATGTAGCTGTTAGTTTCTCACCCCGCATGTTTACATGTAGCTGTTAGTTTCTCACCAGTATGTCATTCCTAAAAAAATATTTTAAAAGTCTATCATTCCACAAAAATTTTAACGTTAGATATATGATGGATTCCTTTAGAGCGTCGAGATTTAAGAGTTTCTACTTCAACAGTGTTATCATGAATAATTTTGCGAATTCTATATGGACCGTTATAAAGCAGAAAAAATTTGCGACACAAGCCTTTTCCTTTGTGAGACAGACGATGAGCCTTAATTAACACCTTCTGACCAACTGACAAGATTTTTGAACGACCAGGACGCTTAGCTGATTTCTCTCTTCTAGCAGCCGCAGATGCAATATTTTGTAGAGCCAGGTTGACAATTTCAGAATGCCGCAGTTTCCGTGTAGGCGGAAAAGGAACGATTTCAGAAATGCGATTTGTCGGTGCTTTGTTTTTTAATATCAGTATAGGCGGTAAAGAAGTTGAGTCGTTAGGGAGTTCATTCAGAATGTTTTGAAAAATATGAAGATACTGATCCCACGTTCTGTGATTCTGATGACAATAAAGACGACACAATTTATTGATTTCCTTCATCCATCTCTCTGAAGCGTTAGATTGGGGGTGAAAAAGTGAAATGTAGATTGGTTTAATTTTACGACGCTGTAGAGTACGAAGCCAAATTTTAGAACGAAACTGTGATCCATTATCTGATATAACCTTATCAACATGACCCACTTCTTTAAGAAAATGTTTGATGAAAGCATTAGATACTGAACGAGCTGTTGCTTTGCGTAACGGTGTAAAACACACATATTTTGATGTCAACTCCACTGCTACGAAAATGTACGCAAAACCATTAGTAGAACGAACCACTGGACCGAACAAATCAACTGCTGCCATGTCCTTTAATTTTGCTGGAATGATAGGAAACAACGGTGCTCTGTGAGATACTGTCGGCGGTTTAGCCTTTTGACATAATTTGCATTTGGCAAGAACAAATCGAATACGTTTTTCCATATTATTGAAGTAGCAATTTTCTCGTAATTTATGAAAGCATTTTCTGGGACCAAAGTGTGCATAACTGAAATGCGTATACCAAATCAGCTTATTAACCCACTCATCAGGAATACAAACTAACCAAACAGAGTTGTCGACCGATTTTCGTTTAAAAAGAATGTCATTGCGAACTAAATAATGCTGTCTAATCGCTGCGCTTTCCTTTCTCCTCCACTTCTCCCCAATGTCCCTCCAGATTGGATCCTTATTCTGCTCCCTAGCGATGTCCTGGAGCGAAGACGAAATAAAGTTCTCAAACGCAACACCTTGAATATACATCAAACAATAATTGTTTTCCTTGCAGTCCTCTTCAGCACTTTGTTTCAAACCCATAGGTGCACGTGATAAAGCATCAGCAACAATATTTGAAGAACCCTGTATGTAAACAATACTAAAGTCAAATTCCTGTAGGTACAACGCCCATCGTGACAATCTGCCATGAGTTAATTTTGTCGACATAAGAAACTCCAGAGCTCGATGATCGGTGTAAACCTTAGTATGTCTGCCAAACAAAAATGTGCGAAATTTTGTAAAAGCCCAAACAACAGCCAAAGCTTCAAGTTCCGTAATCGAATAATTCCTTTCTGATTTCGAGAGAACACGACTTCCAAATGCAATAGTCTTTTGTACTACAACGCCGTTTTCTTCTATCTCTTGAAATAAATGTGCACCTAGGCCTTTGTATGATGAGTCCGTCGCCAAACAAAAACCTTTAGATAAATCCGGGTGTGATAGAAGTGGGGCGGCAACTAAGGCATCACGAAGTTGTTCAAATTCTGACTGAGCTTCCTCATCCCAACACCAATTAGATTTCTTTCCGGATAGTTCACATAAACGAGGTGTGGCCAAATTGTCCAATCTAACAAAGCGTCTCAGAAAATTACAGACACCAAGGAAACTACGAACGTCACGTTTTGTGGTAGGAACAGCATAATTACGAATAGCGTCTAATTTTTCTGGGTCAGGAAGAATACCTTCTGTAGAAATAATGTGACCGAGAAATCTCACCTGAGAACGACCAAATTCAGATTTTTCCAAGTTTACTGTAATGCCAACTCTTGCAAAGATACGTAACAATGAATCCAAAATTTTGTTGTGCTCACTCCAAGAATGTTTAGCAATAAGAATGTCGTCAACATATGAAGTAATATTGTCACGAAGATATACAGGTAAAATTTCATTTAAGCTACGAATGAATGCTGCCGAAGATACAGTAAGTCCAAACGGTAATTTCCGAAACTGGTAACAGTTACCAAAGGCTAAAAAGGCAGTATATTTTCTACAATCAGGGTGGAGTTCTATTTGCCAAAAACTTGCGCGCATGTCAATCGTGGATAAAACTTTAATTCCATGGAAATGTTGAAGAAGTTCATCTAAATTTTGTGGGCGGTCAGTTTCAGGAATGATGATATTATTTATCTGTCTGGAATCCAGAACCAAACGAATTGACCCATCCTTTTTCAGAACAACGTGTAATGGACTAGTATAAGGACTGACTGCAGGCTCAATAATGCCCTGATCTAACATGTACTGGAGTTCATTCTTAACCTTGTCTCTGTAAGCCAAAGGAATAGCGTACGTTTTCCCGCGAAATGGTGTGTGTTCTTTTACTTTAAATAAATATTGTAATCCTTGTATAGTTCCTGTGTGATGACTAAATACTGTAGCATGTGAAGTCAAAATGTTGTGCAGCTCTTCTCTTGCAACGTCATCTGGCACTTCAGCTTTCTTAACCTTTTCATTAATTAGTTCTTCGCTATTAATTATATCATCCATCGCGTCTCTGTATCTATTGTCATTATCATGAATTAACACATTGTCGTCATAATGCTCAACGAAAACATCAGAAGTAAGAAACCTTAGACATTTAGTATCTGACTCAGATCTTGTTAAACACTCGAAAAATTTCAAACATTTTGGCATTCCGGCAACAGTCAAATTCACACTTCCTTCTTTAAAGTTCAAAATTGCCTTATGTGCGTTAAGAAACTCCATACCTAATATAATTTGTGTACTGAGTAATGGAACAATAATAAAATTAGCAGAAAATTCGTATCCTTGACAATTGAAATTTACGTTGGTCTGTTGTTTAACTTCTACACCCTTTCCAGAAATCGCTCCTCGAATTGTAGTTTTAGAAATAGGTAACACAGGACAGGCAATAGTTCTTTCACATGTACGAAAAACTGATTCACTAATGACGTTCAATGGGCTCCCAGAATCTAAAACTGCAGTGAACTTATTCTTACCCACACATACTTCAATAACAGGATGTAAAAATGCGTCTACATTATTTTCCTTTTCGTCTAACAAAATGTCTCTCATGTCTTCCAGGCGTACGTAGTGTAAAGCCGTAGTGTCATTACTTTCTGAACCGTCTATATTGCTGCCAGAAGCCGAAGCTGCAAGTCATTGTCGATTGTTTGCGTCACGTCTTTGAGTATTCGCGTCATTTCGCGGATCCATTTCTACAATTTGCACTTGTCTCTCTGAAGTTCTCTCACGTGGAGGATGCCAATTAGGTCCCTCCTGTCTGTTAGAAACAAATTCTTGGTTGTGTCTGTTATTAAAATTTCTGTTTTCCTGTCTGTCTGCATAACTACTTCTTGTGTAATTTCTACTGTCACTTCTGAAATTATTGTAGTATCTACTACCCGGATTATTTCTGTAGTAAGAATTTCTATTACTGTTTGAATAATTTCTGTCTTGATAATACCGATTACTGTTTCCGTATGATTGATCATTCCGGTACGAATTACCGTTATTATACTTGTCTGTGTAATTTCTGTTAGAACGTCTGTTATTGTCATAAGGCTGGTATCTATTGTCCTGTCTGTTTCGTCTGTCATTCTCAAAATTACCGCTATAACGTCCGTTCCGATCACTATCCCTTTTCTCTGAAAATCTATCATAATTACTGTTACTGAAAAAATTACAGGTAGTCCCGTCGTCATTGTCGTACTCGAGTTCTTGTAGCAAAGTCTTAAAAGTCTCAATGTCGTCTTTACATCTTCCGGCTAAAGCAATTTGTCTTATGGATTGTGGCAGCTTGGTTAAACAAATGCGAATTAATTCAGTCGGGCTGTAAGGGTTGGAGAGGAACTGATTCTTTCGAATCATGTCTTCAAAGTATTCTGCCGGCGTGCGGAACTCAGACTGTTTAAAACTACGCTGCATAATCAGACTATGTTTGACTCTGTCTTGTGTGTTTTCGGACCAATATGCCGATAAAAATGCATGATAAAAATCATTCAGATTATTACAATCTCTAATGAGTGCGCGCATCCGCGTCGCCGGTTCGTTTTCTAAATACCCACACATAAATTCCAGTTTGTGACTTAGTGGCCAATTTGGTGGGAGTGCGTACATAAACTGATCTAACCATGAACATGGATGTATGTCATTCTTAGAATTGCGGAAGATCTTAAATTTCCGAACAGTCAAAAAGTGTTTATAGTCAAAGTTTTCGCCTCGTGGCGACAAAGACCTACCGCGTCTGTCCCAGTCCCAATGTCGATTATTGTCAAGTTCGCGCGCCTGGCGCTCTCTTGTTGCATCCCGTAAATGAAACAAATTATTTTCTTCAAACCCCTCTGGTATCTGTGATTCTAAATTTCTTTTGCTGTCTTTTCCTACGATTTCGCCTTCAATTTGTTTGACTTGCTTTTTTAATGCCTCAAATTCCCTTTTCACGCGTTCATTAAATTTTCCCTGATTTTCAACATGTTTATTTATGCTCTGGTACTCTTCGGTTTCTGAAAATGGCAATGGAGCTGTGTCATCTGAATCTCTGTCCCCATTTAAACTAAGATTTGTCAATTTATCTGAAATCTCCTCCACTCTTTCCGATAAGTCACCAATTTGTTCTCTCTGTTTATTTACGTCTTCCGTAAGTGTCGCGACTCGGGTTTCAGTATTAACACATTTATTAGTTAACTGTTCATACTGTTGTGTTAGGTTATTTAATCTGTCATTTGGTACGGATTCCTGGATTCTCTCAAATATTTCTTCCTTATCTTTCGCACGTTGTAAATTTAACTCTGAAAATTTCTGTACTATCGCGCGATCTCTTTCTTCCTGTTCTCTATCCTGTTCCCTTTGTCTAATCTCTACTGCAACTAATCTATTATTGTGAGCATTCAAAATCGGTTGTACTTCTTCTCGAATTTCTTTCTTTAATTCATCTTTCATGTTTTTGAAACATGTCCCTATTCGTGAGTCTAACCGTGTTTCCATTGTTCCCATCTGTGTTTTTAATTCAGATCTAAACTGTGTTTCCATTGTTCCCATATCATTTTTTAATTCAGATCCCAAAGTTCCCATCTCAGTTTTTAATTCAGATCCAAACCGTGTTTCCATTGTTCCCATCTGTGTTTTAATTGTACCTATCTCTGTTTTAAATTCAGATCGTATCTGTGATCCCATTGTTCCCATATCATTTTTAATTGTTCCTATTTGTGATTCTAACCGAGATCCCAAATTTAATATTGCACTCATCAACTGCTCCGTGTTAAGTTGCTCGAAATTCTTTTCGCCCCTAACATTTCCCACAAAACTAACTTCCTTCTGCATAGCCATAAAGCTATCTGTGTTCGATACTATTCCACAATCTTCTATCGTTAATCTCGGGTTCTGTGAATTTTCTGATTGAGAAAAATTTTGAAATGGTTCCGGACTATTTTCCCGACTTCTTAAATTGTCTTCCACTTCATTATTCATGATACTGTTTTCCTCTGTTGGCGAGTTCGCCATGTTAACAATTTCGTCATTCTCACTATCCATCATTTTTGCCTTTTTCATGGATCGCGTAATCATTTACTAAATGTACAAAACTCGGTCACTGTACGAAAATTACACACAATGCCTCCTTATGTCCAACAATACCATTCACTCGAAATGTTTCCCTCAAACACGTTTACTCGAACAATTGAAATAATTGCACTAAATTATCAAACCCGTGGACAAGACAACAAAAAATGAATAAATTTTGAAAAATACCATTAGAACAATACCAATTACCAAATCTACACATGCAAAATGGACTACAATTACCAAACTACAAATTACTACAATACTACTGTCTACTATTTTTACAATCAGAAGATTCCAAGGGACGATCCGAAGCAGCGGTCGCCACGTGCATGGGGGCTTAATAAAATGAAAAATGAAAATGCTTTTTTTTTTTTTCTGTCGCTGTATGTCTGATTACGCAAGTCTCGTAAACGGCTGGCCCTGACAACTAATTGTTACGCTATCTGACTGCATAGAATGACAACAAAGAATGTAAGAAAATTTTCTGTTAACACAATTAATTAATTAAGTCCCCAGCAACTATAAAACCTAGGAAACCAAAGCACAAGTATAACTGTTCTGTGTGTGGGAGTGTGACTCAACGCACATCTGGCACGGTTCTTCTTCAACAAGACAAGAATTTTTAAATATCATTTATACTGACGTGATAAAGGAAAATTAGAAATACTATAATTGTACAAGAAAACCAAAATTACACTCTAATACGAGAACACACGCCAGATGCTTTGTTGACTGAACCTGTAATGAAGCATTATTCAGGACACACAAATAATAAGAAAATAAAGAACAGTAGTTAGTTACCTTAATTTATATTGACGAAAAGCACTCAGATCATTACAATACCTCCATTGGAACAACATCTGCTATCTCTCCCATCAAATAACTGCATAAACATGGAACAACACTCTCCATTATCACATCTCACTCTGACTTCAGCTACAAGCAGTGTCCACCACAACTACTCGGCAAGAACTCTCGGCAAGAACTGCCTGCCGCTACTTCTCAACACGCACTGCCAGTGGAGGCGGCGGAACAATACTCTCTCTGGCGCGATTTTTGGCGCTGTGGGCTCAGTGTAGCCACCTTTCAACAACAACATGGTAAGAGAAGCGGAGGATGATTTCAAGCATCACAGAGCAAGGCAGATGTACCAGAATATAAAAAAGTCCTTGGGAAAATTCACTAAAAGGGAACAGTTTATAAAGGACCATAATGGGAAAATACTTACAAACAAGAATGACATACAAGAAACATGGAATTCATACTTTACACAGCTGCTCAACTGCAATGATCCACAATATTACTTTACATTTGAAGAACCAGATACAGTTGATATACAAGTCACCACACCATCAGTAAATGAAATAAGACAAACAATAAAGAAATTAAAGAACAACAAGGCCTGTGGGGAAGACCAGGTATATGCTGAGCTTTTAAAAAATGGAGGACCACAATTGGAAATTGAACTACATTCCTTAACTGAAACAATTTGGGAGACAGAAAACATACCGGCCGATTGGAAAACTGCAATTATATGCCCCATCTTTAAGAAGAATGATCCCCTTGTCTGTGATAACTACAGAGGAATTGCCCTACTCGATGTCACGTATAAAATTTTGTCGATGTGTATACTACACAGACTGATTCCCATAACCGAAGAACTGATTGGGGACTACCAATGTGGTTTCCGCACTAACAGATCCACTTTGGATCACTTATTCACATTGAGACAAATAACTGAGAAGGCATGGGAATTTAATGTAGATATCCATATTCTATTTATAGACTTCAAGAAGGCCTATGATAGCATACACCGACAGACTCTCTTAAACACCATGAAAGAATTTGAAATACCATTAAAATTAATCAAATTAGTTAAAATGTGTTTGGAAGAAACCATATGCAAAGTTAAGACACCTGCAGGAGAGACTGAAAATTTTAAGGTATACACTGGACTGAGACAAGGGGATGCCATCTCACCGATTCTATTTAATATTATCTTAGAGAAGATTGATAGAGAATTCACCAAAACTAATCCACAAGGGATCCAACTGCAGGGACAGAACATTACTAGACTTGCTTATGCAGATGATGTAGCCTTAATAAGCACTTCAAAAGCTGAATTAATCAGGATGATGCAAAATTATTACAAAATAGCTGAGAAAGCTGGACTTCATGTGAATGAAGAAAAGACAGAATATCTAGTCATAAGTAAAAAACTCCAAAAGAATACACCACTGACCGTAAACGGTCTCACTTTCAAGGCAGTTGACCACTTCAAGTACTTAGGGAGTCTTTTTAGCAGAGACAATAGAGCAGAAATAGAAATAGACGCCCGTCTAGCAGCAGCTAATAGAACTTTTTACAGCTGTATCAAAATTTTAAGGATGAGATCACTTAGTACTGAATTCAAAATCCGTTTTTATCAGTCAACTATTGTACCAGTAGCATTATATGGATGTGAAGCTATTACATTCAGGAAAAAAGATGAAGAAAAACTGTTGATATTTGAAAGAAAAATACTAAGAAAAATATTTGGACCAATCTTCGATGAAAATGTCATGGAGTGGAGGATAAGGAAAAATGAAGAACTACGGGAGCTGTATAAACATAGTACCATTTTGGAAATGTTAAAGAAGAGAAGACTGAACTGGGCTGGTCATGTAGCAAGGATGCCGGAGAACAGACTACCCAAAATAGCATCCACTAAGAAATTAGAAGGAAAGAGAAGAAGAGGAAGACCTCGAATTAGGTGGATGGAGAATATCCGGGAAGATGCAGCTAGGATGGGCATCAACTCTGATTGGACAACAATTTCCCTGGATAGAAATAATTGGAAGAGGCTCGTAGAGCAGGTGTATGGTCGATAAGGCCTTAGCCACGTGTAAAGTAAGTAAGTAAAGTAAGTAAGAACGTCGTCAATTTGTACGCCGGTTACCCCATGAACGCTTGATTCCTCAATGCGTAATTGCAACTGTAAAGCACGGAATGGGTTCTGTGATGGTATGGGGATCCTTCGGAGGGAATAAAGTCGGAGATTTGGTGAAAATAGATGGAAAACTGAAACAAAGGGTTTTCATGCCATTCTCCAGCGACAGGCTAAGACATCTGGTTTGCGTCAGATTGGGAAAGGGTTTGTCTTGCAGCAAGACAACGACCCGAAACATACATCTCATTTGTGTCAGAACTATATGAAGTATTAAAAACTAGAAACCCGCCACTTAACACGTGAGCGGCCATTTGTAGCTGCAGTTTATGGCGGGTCATGGCCCATCGAACATAGGCCGGTGTGAGGTGGAGGTTACACCATTAAGTTAAGTAACGGTTTAGACTTTGTACATATGTACTGTTTGTGTTTTCCTTTTTTTCGTTTATAAATGTATAGCTATGGTGTTTTTTTAGTCATTGACAAAGGTCTTCTTAGGCACTTACGGGTTTTATTGTTCTGAAGAAGGTGTAGTTATCTACACCGAAACCTAGGTTAACACTAGGTACTTTTTTCGCAATCGAAGCGGGTTTCTAGTTTTTAATATATTAACCAACAATTGCTGACGCGCTGCGATGTTGAAGGTATTATATGAAGTCTTTATAGGTTAAAATATTGAAAAACATGGAATGGTCGTCCCAATCCCCTGACTGTAACCCAATCGAGCTGCTATGGGATGAATTGGACAGGAGGTCCGGAAACGGGAAATCATGAGTGGGTCACAATTGTGGGAGGTCCTGCAGAAAGAATGGAGATTAATTCCAACTGAAACCTTGGCAAAACTGACGCAGCGCATGCCGAGAGCGTGCAAGGCAGTGCTGAAAGCAAAGGGTGGCTATTTTGAGGAATCGAACATTTATTTGTTGCATTTTCCTGTGTATTATTTGAGCTTAATAAACATTTGGAAAACAACAAAATGCATTTTTATACTGTATTTCCTTTCCATTGTCTATAATTACTAGGTGTTTCCAAACTTATGGAGGGTAAAGTAAATGTAACATATCACACTGTTTTAAGACATTAAAGTACTTGCAGTTCAAGTGGATCAGTCTTTATAGTCTATCCTGCCACTGAGATTTCCATTTACTTCCCACTGTACATCAATCGCATAATGTTGCTGTTATTTAGCGAAGAAGATATATTTTTAGCCAAAGAAACTTAGACCAAAGATTTTTTTATAACAGAATTACTGCAACAACAATGCTTTATTTCCATTATGCTATTGCACAGAAGTATACGGGTGCTGAAGCGTGCAAAATTCGTAAGCGGTTTAATCAGTTCAAACTGTTATTAAGTACATATAAAACTTCATCATTGTCAGTGATCCACATTAAAGAAAGAAATGTACATACATGTCTTAAGTAGTCCCCTGTTTCCATGATTCTGCTATGGTAGCTCTTTGACTTTTTAATTCCTTTGGCGAAAAATGTAATTATTTTTATAAATAGCAATACTCTGTTACTGATGTGCAGTCTGAAGTAACTGCAGTTCTTAGCTATGAGATACAAATCAAATACTGGTCCACTATTACTGTAAGTACGAATTTCTACGTATTTCGACTGGCGGTGATAACTAGCTCCATATATCCTGCGAGCTATTTATTCCTCGGGAATTTTTGTGTTTACTTATAGTTCTATATTTGCACACTATTGCATCAAAATAGTGGAAACCAATAAACGATAAAATACCCACAGTATTGTAGCTATTCCTACCACACCTATCTGCCTGGGGTCCTACTAAACCATGTGGTAAAGGTACCAGCATACCAGCCAACCGACGAAGAAGCAAAAGAGGAATAGATCAAACAAAAAGAGGAGCGGTGCGAATGCATCTTCTGGAACTCAAAATTGCAGTCGAAATTATGTGAGATCTTTCGTGATTTCACCACCAAAACCTCAGCACAAATCAAAAATTATGACAGAACAATGGGAAAGAATCCACTACCCTGGGCCACAGTCAGTAGGATTGGGTAATGGACCTGATCGTCTGATTCCAGGGGATCTGGCATATCATGAAGAGAATAATCGAAGCTTCTCTAAAACCCTCAAGACAAATAGAATATTTTACGTGGAAACACTCAACACAAATACACTACTGAAGTCAAGTATACTGCAACAATTAACAGACACCATGTATAAATTCAGCATCAAAATTATGGCAGTACAGGAAACACGATTCGCAGATGAGAACCACGTTAATGCGGAAAATTACAGAATATATAAGGGAAAACCACCCATAACCATTCCAGGAAGTAATCTCAAACTCTTAAGAACAGGATTTGCAGTACATAAATAATACTGGACTCTGTAATATATTTCACCTCAAAATCAGAAAAAAATTTCAACACTCACGATACGATCTGGAAACAAAGCCTATACACTAATTAGTGCACATGTCCCAACAAATAATTATAATAAGAAGAACCCAGAGATGATAAATTCTCTGAAGATCTGGAAAAAAAATACCGGCAAATCCGCAAAAATCATGTCAAAGTGTTACTAGAGGATTTCAATGCCCAGTTAGGCAAGGAAAGAAAATTACGAGAGACGACAGAGAAACACACGGCCCACAAGAGCTCAAACTAAAATGGAGTGAACTTAATAAATTTCTGCAGGAATTGTGAGCTGAAAAGTATGTCAACGCAATTCCAGAAACCACACACAAAACTAGTAACTTTCAAATCCTCCAACAATGCTCTAGGAGAATTTCAGATGGACCACGTAGCAATATCCATGAAAAAAGCTAGAGAAATAATGAACGTAAGAACTAGGAAAGGAGTTTCTGAGTCTGATCATCACCTTCTCCAAATCAAAGCAAAATATACAACAGACAAATCAAGAGGACCAACAGACCTTTGAGAACAGATCCAGAGCACTGCAACTAAAGAAGAAAGAAATAATAGAAGAAATTACGAAAATCAACAGCAACAACTGGACAGAACTGTCAGAAAAAATGAGAGAACTGATAAAATTGGGGCAACCACCGAGAAAAAGAAACATCGATGATGGAACATGACATGCGACAGAGCCACAGAAGACGGAATACAAGAAGATGGAAAAGATGGACTGATACAACAAGATGGAGAATATGGGCTGATTGCAGAAATATGGAAATTAGACTATGAAAAAATTAGACCAAAAATACGCAGAATAATCAAAAACATCTGGGAAACAGAAAAGGTGCCAGAAGAATGGAAGTCAGCCCTAATACACCCCCTACATAAGTAAGGAGACAAAATTGGAGGCATTTCGTTACTGCCTGTGACATACAAAATTCAATCCAAAGCTGTTAAATCGCCTCGAACCTCAGATAGATCCACATATCGGAGAGTACCAAGCAGCGTTCAGAAAGCGAAAATCGTGCAGTGAACAGATCTGGTGTCTGAGAACAATATTAACAACAAGAAAGTCTAGAAACATCTCAATAGCATCTGTTGATTTCAAGAACGCCTACGATTCCATAGACAGAGAAACACTTTTCAATACACTGGAAGAAATGATGGTAGACAACAAGACCAGAAAAATAATCCAGGAAACATTAACAAATCCGAAATCCAAAGTGAAGTTCATGGAAGATATCTCGGCACCGTTCGAAATCAAGACAGGAGTGAGACAGGGAGATGGCCTGTGATCCATTTTATTTAACGCAGTTTTAGAGAAAATAATCAGGACATGGGACAACTATGGGGAGACACAAAAATAGAACCATCAACATAAAATGTCTGGCCTTTCTCAATGATATAGCCATCATAACAAACAACAGAAAATAAGCCAAAGAAGCCCTAGAGACACTATATGAAATCGCAGCCAGAACAGGACTTCAAATTTCGCACGAAAAAAACCAGTACATGGACACAAAATCCACAGACAGAAACCCATTGGTAACAAAGTATGGAAAGATGGCACAAGTAGAAAGTTTGAAATACCTGGGAGAGGTTATACAGAAAACAGCACTAAATTCGGCAGCCAACGAAGAAAAAGTTGCAAAGCTACAAAAAGCTTACAGACTTACATGGAACCATTACAACTGAAGAAGTATTTCCGTTAAAGACAAATTAAGACATTACAAAACAGTAGTCTTACCAGAAGCCTTGCATGCCTTAGAAACGACAGTAAACAGGGGAAGAACGAAAATCAAGGAAATGGAAAAGCTAGAGACTGTAATTCTGAGGAAGATGTAAGGGCCTTGTCCGAGACAGGTGACTTGGATAAAAAGACCGACAAAAGAACTGTACAACAAGACAGAGGTAATTACAGATAACAACAGGAAAAGAAGCGCTAAATTATATGGGCACATTTATAGGATGAACGAAAATAGGCTGATCAAGAAGATTTTTAGCATAGGGATGAGTAATACGAACTGAGTAAAGGAAACCATGGAAGACCTCTAGAAAGTAAATACCTCCAAAGAAAAATAACAAAAATAAAAAAATACAGAGAAAAATCCAGGAAACAGAAGTTCGAGGGAACAACGAAAGAGAAGAATCCAGGAATGAAGTGGACAGAAGAGAGTAAGAAGAAACACAGTGAATATATGAGAGGTTTTTGGGAAGAGAAAAGACAGAGACAAAAAAAGTGCCATGAATATTGCATGGCACGGGGCACAGATATCTCATTTCATAACTACAAGTCACATTAACGTGACCACTGCATGTGTTCGACGTCAGCGTGCAGTAACCACTCACATATGCCAAAAGGCAGGTGGCACCACTAGCGTTGGAGGAAACAATGAAAATCGTGCAGTCGTTGCCGTAATCCAGAAGCAGATCCATTTCTCTCACGTCCAAAAGGGCGTGATCATTGTTTTTCAGTCCAACGGTCGAAGCATTTCTAAAATGGCTAAGTCTGTAAAGCGTTCGAGTGCCGTCGTGGTTAAAATGTACTATGCATGGAAAACTGGCCTATCCAATATTGGTGCCGAGAAAACTACGGTGCACCAGGCGTCGTAGATGACAGGGGTGAACGAAGACTGCAGAAATGTCTCTAGACGAATAGACGTGCAACTGTTGAGCAACTAAGCGTTCAGATGAACCAAGCGGCTTCCAAAGATCGTTCAGCGACCACTGCTGCATGTGGAATTCTGCAGCAAGTGTCTGGTTTATGCACCCTTGCTGACCGCTGTTTGTTGATCGGTGGCGAAGGCTGGAATTTGCATCCAAATACCGTAACTCGACGTCTGCTGAATAGCGACAGGTGCTCTATTCAGACGAATCACTTTTTATGTTCCATCGGACAGTTGGCCGCTGGCGTGTACGGCGTGGAACGTCTGAAGGCACACACACTGCAACAATCGTCGGAAGGGTCCAGCTCGAATGGCATACCATGGGTGATCTTATCATTCTAGAAGGCACGATTAATCAACGTAAGTACACATCTATTCTCGGGGACAATGTCCAGCTCTACAAGTAGTTTTTGTTTCCTTGACACGATAGCATGTACCAGCAGGACAAAGCAACGTGTCACACAGTTTGCTGTGTACATACGTAGTTCGAAGGGCACCAGGATGAGTTTACCGTACTCCCCTGTCCACCAAAATCTCCGGATTTAGACCCAGTCGAGAATCTGTAGAAACACTTCCATCGGGTTGTTTGCGTCAAGGATCCTCAACCGAGAAACCTAACGCAGTACTGGAATCAGCAAGGCTCCACACCCCTGTCCGTACCTTCCAGGACCTCTCACTGACTTTCATCCTGCGCGTCTCGCAGCCGTTCGCACGTGAAAAGGTGGTTATGCAGGCTTTCGACAGGTAGTCACATTAATGTGAGTGGATAGTGTATTTCACAGAGATGTTCCTTTTGCCTTAAGTTTTAGTTCTACTTAACAGTTCGCTACACCAAGAAATAAACGTAAAGCTGTCACCATCCTGAAGATTGTTTTAAACACTGAAGACTTTTCTAGGCGTGGTTGTATAGGAGACACTATGCCCTTCCCTTCCTCCAACCTCTGACCTGACTTACCCGCCAGTTATCGGGGAAACTACAATTTGACGTCAACTCCGATCCGCGTTTCAAGTCGGCCTTTTCGCATTAAAAAATATTGCCAGACGTTCATGCCCTGATTGCCAGTCAAGGTTTAAATTCAGCACCAAAGCTACGCAAGTTTCTCGCTTTAATCAGGGGACGCGGGTATCACCTATGGAGGCCACTGCCTGCGCCATCCGTGTTAACGAGCGAGCAACTGCCATTATCGTGGGCAGTCTGTTGTGAAAGAGCTGAAACCGCACACAATGGGGAGCCACAGCCGGAAGAAGCCAACTGGCGGCTGGCCGTTGAGCAGGACGACAAGAAGTGGTTCGGGTGGCCAACTACACAGAGAGCTGACTACCGGATGTTTTGATGCTTGGAGAGCACAAGCAGTGACTGCACATTGTTCTGCGGGTGCCGCACGCTGAACGCCGCAAGAGAAACTTTGCTCTGTTGTTCTGACAGTGAAGTGTCTGAAAGTGACACCTGGCTTCCTTAACTTTCTTATCCCCCTGCCGTACAACATAGTTCGACGGAATTCGTTCCCAATCTATTGGAGACGACGCTTGCGAAACTACTGAGAAAATTTAGAGAACCAGAATTTGAAGCCGACTGCAAAATCATTGTGTTACCTCCAACATACATCACGCCTAATGGCCACGAAGATAAGATACGAGAAATTAGGGCCCATTCGGCGGCATGTAGACAGTCCTTTTTCCTTCGTTATATTTGCGAGCGAAGCAGGAAAGGTTCAAATGGTTCAAATGGCTCTAAGCACTATGGGACTTAACATCTGAGGTCATCAGTCCCCTAGACTTAGAACTACTTAAACCTAACTAAGGACATCACACACATCCATGGCCGAGGCAGGATTCGAACATCCGACCGTAGCGCCTTGAACCACTCGGCCACAGCGGCCGGAAGCAGGAAAGGAAATGACCAGAAGTGGTACAGGGTACCCTCCAACACGGGCCGTCTGGTAGATCGCAGAGTGGACATGTATACCTTATGTCGCTAGACGTTCATTTATTTCGCCTGTTACCGCTCTTCTGATAGCCAAAACTAATTTAATTATTTTTCCTTTTCATACACGTATTTTTAATACAATACTTTAAACAATACTTCAAAGCATAAATATAAGTTTTTACCCGTAAACAGTACTGTAATAGATATTTTAATCTTCGTGGGCTTCTTCGTTTGTGACTTCTTCAGAAGGAATGCAATAACACTACGCCTGAGTGTGGATATTGTGAACTAAATACGCAATTACAGAAGATATACTCCCCTTGAACGAATTTCTATTAGGAAAGTACCTACAATTCTAAAAAGTAATAGTTCTGCTTGGTGTGGTACTTTCGAGAGCATTGTAATAGATGTAAAGTGACTTTACTTTACGTCCATTCCCACGTCGTTTCGCTTCGTATTTTGTGTTTTATGCAAACGTTTCTCATCCTTGTTGGTTTTCCTGTGCCGGATCGATATGTTTGAAGAAATGGGCCCAGTATTGAGCTTGGAGTCAAGAGTTACATAGAATTTGCGTTTTGATTACATCTACATCTATACTCCGCAAGTCACCTGACGGTGTGAGGTGGAGGGTACTTTGCGTACCTCTATCGGTTCTCCCTTCTATTCCAGTCTCTTATTGTTCGTGGAAAGAAAGACTGTCGGTATGCCTTGGAGTCGAAGAGTTACATAGAATTTGCGTTTTGATTACATCTACATCTATACTCCGCAAGTCACCTGACGGTGTGTGGTGGAAGGTACTTCGCGTACCTCTATCGGTTCTCCCTTCTATTCCAGTCTCGTATTGTTCGTGGAAAAAAGACTGTCGGTATGCCTCTGTGTGGGCTCTAATCTCTCTGATTTTATCCTCTTGGTCTCTTCGCGAGATGTACGTAGGAGGGAGCAATATACTGCTTGACTCCTCGGTGAAGGTGTGTTCTCGAAGCTTCAACAAAATCCCGTACCGAACTACTGAGCGTCTCTCTTGCAGAGTCTTCCTCTGGAGCCTATCATCTCCTTAACGCTTTCGCGATTACTTAATGACCCTGTAACAAACGGCGCCGTTCTCTGTTAGAGACATATGAGACATAAAAATTAAGTTTGGACCGACTTTCGTTCCCACGAGGGTGACTCGTCCAATTAGGAAAAAGTTTTAATAAACGAGTGTAGTTTCCCGTTCAAGTTTTTCGAGTACATAGCTTTCATGTTGTTGTTTTTCTTCCCATGTTGACTTTTCTAAAACTTCGAGGTAGAGCTCAATTATTCTTTGCTCTATTTTCTTTCTTTCTTTTTCTTTTTATTTTTTTGATAGACTTGTTAATTTCACCATTACTAGATTTATCGTTTCAAAAGATACTGCCAAATGGATCTGAGAATTTTATTAAAAGGGGAACAGATATGATGTTGGTGTTTACTGTGATTATTTTGAGATAAAACTAGCTTAACCTTCTTTTCTTGATATTTGCTAATTGTGAGCTAGTAGAAAGGTTTGGTAACTAAATTTTTTACTATGCAAATATATTTGTGCCGCCATAACCCCCAGTCACTTGCACTCCTCAGCATATTCCTGCTGAAAACCAGCGTCTCAAGTGATAAGTTACATATTTAGTACTGATCGGGCATCGAACGCCTAACTTTGGAATCCGTGTTGTCTGACTAATAACGTCTAAGTTACGAGTGACCAAACCATTTTTCTTAATAGGTGTTCCCGGTCGGTCTATTCATTTCTGCATCTCTTTCAGTCTTACCATACGTAAAAATAGACGTGAAAGTTGCATTACTATGTCAACACCATTAAGTTTCAAGACGATCTCTCAACGTCTGTTGCGATTACGGAGGTAACGAGGTCAGAGTAAACAGATCACTCGAAAAGTAGCAATTCTGTCACATTGATATAACAGCTAAGAGGAGGCAGCAGTATGACCGAATATGCCAATTGGGATAAAAGTGGAAGAATGAACACAATGAAGACGAAAAATCAGTAGTCTCAAGCCGAGACACTGAAAACAAAAGCGTAAAGGTGTTCTTCCATTTTCATTTCGGTTGCTCACTCTTGACTCTAGTTCCCCAAGTCACGCCGGGTGTGTATTGCGGTAGTCGTGATGTATACCTGTTGGCCGCAGTTGTTGCTCTCATAACCAAGCGGAAAACTTCGAAACCCTCGTACTGTATAAGGGACGTAGTGAACATAAGCATGGTTTCTTGCGCCCAGTAACTGATGTTCTCATTTACGTAACCAATTAAGTAGAGATGCACCTCATAGGATAGTCAACGATTTTGAATGAGGATTTCGACAACACAAAACAACTGTTTGCTAACCTTCAGGTACACAACACAGTCATTAGGTTTCAATTGTTGCGTTGTGAAACGTCCGATAAACCCGCTAGGCAGAACAGATGATTAGGATTGTGGAAAGGCCCAAAGAAAGTGTTGGTCAGGTTCACTCAAAATTGTAGTTTATTGGAATTTAGTAACACCTTTAAACCAAAACGGCACATAGCCGAACCTTTAGAACTATGAGTTTCAAAAAGGCAATTATTTGGCGGCTGAAGGCCTCCAAACAAGAAATCTTAAGGCAACAAGATAAATCTCAAGCGATAAAAACATGCAGTTAAAATTTCAAATAAACAAGATGGAATACAAACGGCTGAAGGCCCACAAATTCAAAAATACATAGAATCCAGTATAAGCAAGTATTTTTTAAATAATTGGCTATGATACATTATAATCAGACAATTAAACACTGGTGGAAAGGACAATAAAGAAATCCGCACTCACAATCCTCCAAGGACGTCGGTCTGCCCTCATTCACTTAGGTGAGAAAGGTGGTGAGCCCAATTACACTTGATCCGTCGGAACCCAACCAGGGGTCAGCCACGGACTGACAGACAAAACGACTTGCTTTCCACCAGTCGGTACATGAGAACTCAAACACAAAAAGTTACGAACGTGATAATCCACAATGAAATATGTATTAGCTGTCAAAACTACACACCATGTTGGACAGCAACAACAGGCGAGGAAAGGACGCTGGCTGAAGTTAGTTTAGTGGACAGTGCAGGTCACCGGAACACTAACGGCCACGAGCCAGAAAATTCTGTTGGTACACTTGAATTTGAAATACGGTAATATAGTTAACTTCGCAAAGGAACACTGCATGAATTTACGTCAGAGGCCAGGGCAGGTTACCAGAACACTAACGGCCACAAGGCCGAAAATTCCGCTGGTGCACTTGAAGTGTAGTCAACCAATATAGTTAATAGCACCGCATGGCAGCTAAATTTCAGCAATAGAAACACCGGGTGTTGCTCACAGGAAAACCTCCCCAACAGCGAACCACCGAAACGAACCACACAACATGAATGGACGTGGTTGAAACCACTACTCAACGTTGACGTCCTTGGTCGGTGAACCACGAAGCTCGTAGCAATAGGACGGCTCCACACACGCTCCGACACTGTGCAGGGACCGCCAGTGGATCCAGCCGACTGCACCGCGCGGAGATAACTTCCCTGGTCCTCAGCAACTGACCGACTCACTGCAGAGTCCCTAGCCGGAAACTATATGCACAAAACCAAAGATGGTACACGGTGCAAATATCGATACACATCGCTTCTGCCACACGTAGAAGAAAGAAGAACCACGACGTAACCGCAACAAGGGCGGGAAACCAAACACAAATAGACAGCGAAGTTCACGAAAACGCATAGTTGGGAGTGAGCACAGCTCACGTTACCTGAAATTGGTTTGGATGAAACTGAAACCGGATTTTCTTTGGAAGGTCCGACGTCCAGTGAGAACACTAAGTTCTCGTAGCACTGAGGACCCTTTTGATGGCAAATGGTTTTGCTTCCTTTTTTTAGAGACCAAAGAACCCAACAAGGCTATTCCTTGCAAGCTGAACCAGTAACTTCAGAATTAGGAAGCCACGTAGCTAACGCGTTTAACGACAGGACTTGACAGCGGTGAGTGCTCTGATGATGGCACAAAAACTCTCGGCATTCGACTGTCGAACCGTCAACATGTCGGTTAAATGCATTTCTTCGACTGTGTGAGAAAGGTTAAACTGAAAAGAGAGTAATAGCAAAAAGGATAACTACTCTTAAGTAAATATAATTCAGAGAGGTACAGATAACATAAAGAGGCTGCCGCACGATTACTTTTGTAAGCTACACAGGTGCTGAACTTGTTTACGGAATCATAATCGTCGTTGCTCAGAGTATAAAGCACTCATATGTGTAGACAAAAGGTTACAGGCTGTGCTATATTTTTACACATGTTCTGTGACTGCTGCGTTTTTTGTGTACGTTGGTGTATTTATTCGTTTATAAAGCTGGTCTTATCCTAGTTCTCCTTGTCGCATACCTGAAGCCACGTGATATTTCCTCAGTTTTGTGATAATGCAGAACATCGACAAAAGCTTGCAGTATAATTTGCAACAGTTCGAAAGCCTGAGAAGGGTAAGAGCGTACGTCTTTTGTAATTTGAACTTCGTTGCTGGATGGAAGTCGCGATGAGCTACGTCTCTAATGTAGGAGTATTCTAAACAAAATGCTTTAGTTTGTGATAGATTCATTAGGTAATACTCCGTTGTATAATTTCTGTAAAATTGTAATTTATTATGCTCTCACACTAGAAACTATGAATTGTGGACATAAATACATGTAGCCCCTGTGGCAAGACTTGCCACTAATTTCAGTTTGTATCTTCACATCTTTATAAGAGTCCTTTGTATGTGACGTAAAATTTGCGAAGCATCATTACTCTATACAGCTGCGTCACAGTAACCTTTTGTACATGATTAACCACTCTCCAGAATTTGGCTCTATACAATGAGCAAATGATAACCTGACTCAAGGGAAAGACGTTTTAAAGTTTTAAGTATAAATTTCATAAACTTAGGACGAGTTAATAGCTTCGTTGCTTATTTAATTGACTGGTTGGTTAGGCTGTACTAAACCTGATCCATAAAACAAAACAAAAATTATTTCACTTCTTTCATACTCAAGAGTGAGTTAACTACATACTATTACAATGTCTCTCTCTGACCTCTCTGTCCTTGTCCAAAAGTTGTGGATTGCAGATGCAGGGTATCCAACAATCAGTCCCTGATTTCAGAATTTAATATCTGGAAAACTAAGGTCGATAGACGAGTGCAAGGAACGGCATCTTTACTGTGAAAGCTGAAATAATTTTATACAGAAGCTATACAGAGGTTTCTAATTAGTTCGAAAAGTTGTAATCGCAAGACGTAGCGCTTATAAATAGTGCACCCCAACTTAGAGCGATCGATTCCACCATCGAAATGTAAAAGGAGTTTACCGTATAGAAGGAAGAGGTTGAAATCATTCCATTGAATAACGTGTTCTTCTGGTGCTGAAGTATCACAGTTGTAACACAGTACTAAGGCAACATGGCACAATTTTTAAACACGATTCGATGTTCCAAAAGGACCCGACGCGAACATCATTCGCAAGCTCTTCGCCAGATTTCAACTGATAGGCAACGTGGCTGATGATCTAGCGTGGAGTGTCGTCCCTTAGCAAACTATAGTTACTGACTGAAATGTTGCCACGGTTTCTGGAGTTACTTAGTAAAATCCAAGGAAATCCGTCAGCAGAATTGTAGCAGAGACTGTGTAAGTAGGCTGTTTATGTTTTCTTATTGGCAAAGTTACGTAGCGCTCTGTATGAAAATCACTGGCTGTGCTGTGTGCAGTCTGTGGCCAGTTTGCATTGTTGTCAGCCATTGTAGTGTAGGGCAGCTGGATGTTAACATCGCATAGCGTTGCGCAGTTGGAGGTGAGCCGCCAGCAGTGGTGGATGTGGGGAGAGAGATGGCGGAGATTTGAAATTTGTAACACTGGATGTCATGAACTACTATATATATTATGACTGTTAAGGTAAATACATTGTTTGTTCTCTATTATCATCTTTCAATTGCTAACTATGCCTATCAGTAGTTAGTGCCTTCTGTAGTTTGAATCTTTTATTTAGCTGGCAGTAGTGGCGCTCGCTGTATTGCAGTAGCTTGAGTAACGAAGATTTTTGTGAGGTAAGTGATCTGTGAAAGGTACAGGTTAATGTTAGTCAGGGCCATTCCTTTGTAGGGATTTCTGAAAGTCAGATTGCGTTGCGCTAAAAAATATTGTGTGTCAGTTTAAGCACAGCCGTGTGTAATTATTCAAAGGGGACGTTTCATAAGTCAGATTGCGTTGCGCTAAAAAATATTGTGTGTCAGTTTAAGCATAGTCATGTATAATTGTTGAAAGGGGACGTTTCAACTGGTTCTAAGCTTTCCAGCACAAAGAGCCTACACATGTTTCAGTTCAAAATTCAAAGCCACGAGACCATAGCTGCAGGAACTGTTTGGCACAAGCTAACGAAATTCTCACAATTATTGATAATGGATTTGATGTTGGCCGGTTGCATCTGGTTCACCGGTGAACTATACTTCCAACTGAATGGACGCGTGAATAAAAGATTGAAACCCGGAAGTCAAGGGAAGGCAGGATTCGGTTACGATTGTGGACAGGGCCGTAATGAGTTACTACTGGTTGCCTTTTACAGTTACACACAATTTATTTTAAACCAGTAATTCCAGTCTCAACACTAAAAAAATACCACACGTTATAAATGAAGGAATAAACAACTGTGTAAATAATAGTGTTTTCAGTGATACAATTTAGCAAATCACCATTAAATACAGATACGGCAGGTAATGTTTATAATGCAAGCCAATGTGATCTCTGCAGAAGGCCTTACACGCGAGGAATGGCAATAAATTAAGAATTGTTTGAAACTCACTGCAACTTACAAATTACAGGTATTGAAATATTAAAGGCAAGTCGTCACAAACACAGGAGAAGGCATAAGACGCCAGGAATGGCAGTAAATAAGGTTTTAAGGCTTACTGGTAGAATACGAATACCAAATTAGAATTTTAAGGCAAATAACCAGAATCACGGCCAGTAACGGCAATAATATAAAACAATTGAGACCTGCTGTAAAACAGCAAATACAATAGCAAAGATTAATTAAAAAAACAGCAGCTGATCACCAAATAGGTGAAATAACATGATGGTAAACTTTGTAACACAACCCTAAACATCCACTGCACACTACACTGCTAGATTTATTCCAGAAGGCGACCAGAGCTATCAACTAGACATATATAACCTTTACTGTAGGCATTACAAGGTATTGTAATAAATAATACAATACTTAAACACAAGGATCAGTACATAAGTCTTGTTGCTACACACTAGTGAAATCAAGGACACAGTAAAACTTCTGCTCACACACACCTTTATTCTCACACGTCCATTTTACAGTTACAGTTGAAATATATCCGCTGCAGAGGGCAGCACAATGTACAGACTTAACAGAACACCAACAGATGGCGTAGGAGTCTTCATTCGCCGACATCCTCCCCACCCTGGTCCATCTCGAGGGGGATGACCAGCTGGACCGGTCGACAGATCTTCATACCATCTGGCTGGCGGAGGATGATGCACCGTATTTTACGGTCTCTGTAATGCCGCACTTCTTCTACCACAGCCCTCTTCCACAAGTGCCGTGGTTTGCTGTCTTCTTGGAGCAGAACAACCTCTCCAATTCTCGGTTTCCTTTGCGAAGGGTATCCCTTCACCTCATGATATTGTCTTAGCAGCAGGAGGTATTCTGTCTTCCACCTGCGCCAGATGTCGTCATTGACCTTTTGTCTGAGTCGGAACTCCTTGGCAAGGTCTTTTCTAGTTGCTGGCTCTGGCCCACATGGAATTGTTACTAATTTCCTATCATTTAGAAAGTGGGCTGGCGTCAATGCAGTGTCACTCTCTCCTTGAGTGATGGGTCGTGAGTTTATTGCGGCTTCTATGCTGATCAAGCTGGTGTTTAAGCTCTCTTCATCCACCTGGGAGCGACGAAGAACTTTCCTCAGGCAGCGCTTGACTGAGCCTATCATGCGTTCCCACCAGCCTCCCCACCAAGCCACACGTGGTGGTATGAATTTCCAAGTGATTCCATGGTGGGCACAGTAGAGCTGTACGTCAGTATGCTGCATGGTTTTGAAAAGCTCTGCCAGTTCTGAGTTGGCTGCATGGAATGTTGTAGCATTGTCTGAGTAGACAGTGACTGGTAGGCTCCTACGTCCTGCAAAGCGTTGCATGGCCATCAAAAATCTGTCAGTGGACATGTCAGTTGCAAGTTCAATATGAATGGCCCGTGTTGTTGCACATGTGAATAGGACCATGTAGGACTTTTTGTTTGATGTCTAGATTTGACATATAATGGTCCGGCAAAATCGATGCCTGTTACTGCAAATGGTCTTGAAGGCTGAACTCTGTCCAGTGGTAGTGGGGCCTCCATCTCTTCATACCGGCGACTGTGTATTATCTTGCATGGTAGGCAAGAGTGAAGAACTCTCCGAACAGCTTGTCGTCCTCACAGAATCCAAAATTCTTCTCGCAGTTCCCCTAACACAATCCGCACACCGAGATGATGCAGTCTTACATGTGTGTGTCTGATGAGAAGCTCAGTGAAATGGTGACGTCCATCCAATATAACTGGATGCTTCTCTGAGTGTGACAGTGCATCACATTGCAGCCTACCACCAAGACGAAGGATGCCATCCGATATAAAGGGATTGTATCGAGCAATCTTTGATTCCTTGGGCAATTGTTCTCCCTTACGCAATGCAGACAGTTCACTAGTGAATAGTTCCTCTTGAACTCTTCTGATCCAGTAGGTGCGGGCATTTTGTAATTCCAAAGCACTAAAACTGCTGGAGATTCTATTTTTGTTACTTGTTGTGCTGATGAATCGAAATACAAAGGCAGTTATATGCAGTACTCGCCAATATGAACTAAACCTTGCAATGTCCAGTAGTGGTTCAGTGATGGTGATCAGAGTGACATTTGCTCTCGTTTTGGCTTCTGGCATTGATGGAGGTGGGGCTGAGATTTCCAGTGGCCAGAACTGCTTGTCTTCTGAAAGCCATGGTGGACCACCCCACCAGATATCAAGAGTGGCTAGCAGATTTGCTTCTAGTCCCCGAGTGAGATGATCTGCAGGATTTTGGCTTCCAGGACAATGCCTCCATTGGCTGGGTGTGGTGTATGTCAATATCTCTGTCACGCGATTACAGATAAATGTTTTCCATTTGTTTGGATCACTCCATACCCATTCCAAAGTGACTGTTGAGTCGCTCCACAAGGTAGCTCTGTTGGCATCAAACCCTGTTTCCTGGCAAAAGTAATGAAGGAGTCGTGATCCGACCAATGCAGCAAGTAACTCCAACCTGGGTAGAGTTACCTTCTTGATAGGGGCCAGTCTGTTCTTGCTACAGACAAGGTGCACAGTGTATCCAGTTTCAGTAGAGGTCCTTGTATACAAAACAGCGCCGTAAGCTCTGTCAGATGCATCACAGAATAAATGCACCTCCACAGAGCCACCTGTGCCCAGTGTCCCTATCCATCTAGGAATATGTAGTGATGACAAGTGATGAAGCTTTGAGACCCATGAGTGCCAACGACATGCAAGATCTGTGGGCAAAACTTCCTCCCATGTAAGACCCCTCAGCCATGTGTCTTGGAAAATTATCTTTGAAACGATCCCAACAGGAGTGAACACACCCAGGGGGTCATAAAACTGAGCTGCTGCTCGAAGAACATTTCTCTTGGTAACCAGTTTGTCCATTAGATTTTCAGCTATCTTCTCGTAGTCACTACAGATGGAGTCATCTTCTGTGTTCCAATTAATTCCTAAAACTTGGGTTGTGGTCTTTGTTTCAAGGCCTTAGACATCCCATATTGCCTTCAGATCATTCGAATTAGTCGCCCATTTGGACAATGGAAGACTTATCTGCTGGAAAAGTTCTGTCAGTTCATGGTAAACAGTTGCAGCGGTGTCGCTGTCTCTAACACTGGCTACGAAATCGTCCATGAACACTGACTTGTTTACAAGTCCTGAAGATAGTGGATATTTTTCACTATTTAGTGCTGCTAGCTCCCTTATGGCAGCTGACAACAGGAATGGGCTTGGTGCAAGTCCAAATGGCAAACGTTTGAAGCGATATGTAATCACGTCATTTGTGGTCATGTAGACACCACTTCCAGCTTGCTCAACACGATACCAAAGGAACCTCGTGAGGTCTCTGTCTTCTTCTTTCAACGTTAACTGCAGGAAAGCTTGGTCAACATCACACACTAAACCCACCGGAAGTGTGCGGAATCGTAGTAAGATTGCTAGAATATCCGTAAGTAAATCTGGTCCCTTTTCGAGGGCATCATTCAGCGATAGAGACTCTGGCTCATGTGAGGATGCATCGAAGACTATTCTGTACTTCACACTTCCACTGATGCATTTCTTCACAATGTGGTGTGGCAGGTAGAATGTGTTTCCAGCAGTACAGTCCTCAGGTGCTACCTCTACCTGGTTCTTCTCAATATATTTCGACATGGTCTCGTGGTAAATGACCTTCAGCTCTTCATTCCGTCGCAGCTTGTTTTGTAAGGAGCGAAGACGCGCTTCAGCAGTTGTGCGGTTGAAGGAGAGAGGCATATACTTCTTTCGAGGCAGAGATACAACTCTGCGGCCATATTCCACACAGTATGATTCTCGGAATTCCTGATAAATAGGGTGGTCCATGGGTTTTAATGCTCGCTCTTGATGTCCTGTTATCCCGATTGTCTCCAGGTCCCAAAATCGGCGCACTGACTCATCAGATACATCACTGCAGCTGCCCTGAATAAAGTTGACAGTTGCTCTGTTGATGGTGGTGCTAGATCTGTTTCCACTGAGAACATATCCAAAGATTGTTGGGAGAAGAACCAATGATGGTGATACCTTGATTGGTTGTTCCAAAGTCACGATTCTCCAGTAATAATCAGCTCCAATCAGGATCTCAATAGGTAGATCTTCACTGTCTCCTTTAGGATCTGCGAGTGGTGTACCACCCCTCAAGGCCATATCTCCTACATCTTGTGGCACTGTTGGTTGCTGTGAAAAATTATTTGTGCTTTCAAAGGCTGTTATTGATATGTGGGAATTAGTGGAGCACCCCATCATATTAAACTGCACCTTCTTCCTTGAGAGTGATGAACTGTAACTGGATTCGAAAGTAGTTATCTCGAGAGTAGTGCTTCCAATGACACTTAGTTGGAGAGATTCGATCAGTGAATGGTGAATGAAACTCGATTGACTCCCTGTGTCCAGGATGGCACGTGTCTGTTTGCTCTTACCAGTGGGTCCTGTGATACTCACACGAGCAGTCTGCAGGTATGTGAAGTTAGAAGTCATAGTTTCAATTTTATTTACTGTTGTGGTATGGCTACTACAGATAGAAATGTGATGCTCCCCCTTACATTTCGCACAGGACGCTTTTCCCCGTTTGAAACACTGATTTCTGTTGTGGCCACGTCTCAGGCATAGAAAGCAACGGTTCATTGTCTTGAGGGCGTCGATTCTTGCCTGCAAGCTTGCAATCTTTTGGCAGTCTTGGCCCCAGTGCCCTCTTTCGCCGCAATACACACAGAAGGGATCTGAATTCTGTTGCTTCTTCTTGTCCCTCTTCGTTTTAACCTTTACATGGAACGCAGATGCTGTTGGTACGTAATTTTCGCGTGGTACAGTATCTCCACGAATTTTGCGTGTGTTGATAGCTACTTCCACCTCTTCATTTAAGAACTCCATAAGGTGGGTGAGGTTCCCTTCTTCAATCTTTTGCCTTCGGGCATGAACAAGCCAATTTTTGCAAATTTCTTCAGGAAAGGCTCGAAGAAGTTTGGGTGCAAGCACTCTCCCATAAGAGTCCACATTTTCTCCTAGAGCTCGTAGTGCTTGGATGCGCTTATGGCACTCAATGTAGGTGGAATTGAGAGCCTCTGGACTGCCTGAAGTCGAAGTGTTAAGATTCTCCAAGAAATCCAGGTGACTTTGGATAATTCTGTTCTTATCCCCATATTTGGATTTCAAAATTTGCTTAGTCTGCTCATATGTATCAGCTGTAACAGCAATGCCATCGAACAAGTCCTTAGGTTCCCCAGCAAGGTAACCACGGAGGAATACATGCTTGTTCATTGTTGACACCATCGGATTTTCGTCTATGGAATCTGTGAATTGCTCCCAAAATCGAGGCCAAGCTTCTATGTCCCCTGAAAATGGGTGCAGTTTGATAGTAGGCAATTTTATGTCCATACAGGCGAGTTGTTGAGCCGCTGACGTCGCGTTTCTGTCTCCTGAGCGCGTTCCTCCTAGAAGGCCTTTCGCCTTTCGGAGGGCCCGTTTGCATTTATCAGTATATTCCTCACAAGCTTCCGTGTCGGCTTCGTATTCAGAGTCATCCAGCAAGTCCTGTATTGTATCGTTGAGTCGGGTCAACTCTTCTACTGTTTCCTGAAGGCGTTCCTGGAAGTGTTCTACTTCTTCTGCAGCTGTAGAACCATCGAAGGCGTTTATTTGGCTGACGAAACGCGTCGCATTCGATCGCAAGGTCGTCCGCTTCCGGCGCAGCCTCCCCAAGTTCGTAGCTACTGCTTCTGCCATGGTGAGTTGGTGGTTTTGCTTTCTGTGGCGAGAGTGCGTTCAAGGTCAAGACACCCCGTCAGTTGGATGCAATCGCTAAGGGATGGCGCTGTCCTGGAGTGTGAACCGTTAGCAGCCCCCTAGTGGTGTTTGTAGTTCTCAACAGATGACGCGACCGTGCAATTTTCAACTTCCGCGACCTTTAGTAGTGGTCGCTGTTGCTAACAGATGGCGCTGCAGGCTACCAATACTTCAGCAAGTCCCATTTGTGCCTTGCAAATAATACGCCAACTGCCCTCTATTGCTCTGCTACCAACAAACATGCACTAAGTAACATCACATACAAATCAATCACCCCGCAGTGTCCTTTGCTATAGTTTCAGAGCAATGCCGCAACTTATCTGTGTGAGCTGAACGTGGCGCGACGTGACCAGATTTTGAGATTGAAGTCGCTCAAAACCTTCTCCGCCGGCGTCGAGTCCTCTTTAATGTGTAGTAGCACTCTATCTCTTCATGTTCTCCCAGGTTTCGGCACCAAAATGTTGCTACACACTAGTGAAATCAAGGACACAGTAAAACTTCTGCTCACACACACCTTTATTCTCACACGTCCATTTTACAGTTACAATTGAAATATATCCGCTGCAGAGGACAGCACAATGTACAGACTTAACAGAACACCAACAGATGGCGTAGGAGTCTTCATTCCCCGACAAGTCCCTTAAAGGGTACTGAGGCCGATTATACCCGCAGACGGCGTGGGATGAAGGAGTGTTACACTGAACTACTGGCCTTCAAACCTCCTTTTAGAACTCACATGTCTTACAAGAACCAAGGGGCCACAGACGGTGCTCCAGGAATCGACTTCTGAGAAGGTTCGGCAACAAACACTTTCGCGAGTGATGAGACAGGCAGCCAAGAGTTGCATTAACTTCACAAGATGGTAACTCAGACTAATGGCAGTCAAACGAATGACTGATGATAATCTTGCTGAAGCTACCTGACGTCCGATAAACCAAATGCAACGATGGAACAATAAAATCTAATCATATCTGCCTTCCCCAAGCACTCCTCTTCGCCTTGGCGATACTACGAGCAGCAACACGAACCCAAATCACTGGAGAAAAAAAAAAGGGTTCAAATGGCTCTGAGCACTATGGGACTTAACATCTATGGTCATCAGTCCCCTAGAACTTAGAACTACTTAAACCTAACTAACCTAAGGACATCACACACCATTCAGTCATCACGAGGTAGAGAAAATCCCTACCCCGCCGGGAATCGAACCCGGGAACCCGGGCGTGGGAAGCGAGAACGCTACCGTACGACCACGAGCTGCGGACAAATCACTGGAGAATCGCGAGATATCACAATGGTGGAGGTTTCTCTACTTGGATTGAAATGCACTCATCTTAAAGATTGCTGAATCTGGTTTACGACGAGGTAGTGCACCCTCGTGACGAGAGCCCTTCCATCCTGCAGTCCATGCGTGCTGCCAGCGGTCCCGGCGTGTTCTGGCACGGGTCGAACCTGGCTCCTCCTGAGTCCCCAACCAAACTCGCCTACTCACACGACCCAGAAAAACAACGACGTCGCCCCAAAGATAGCGAAACAGTTACTACATATCGATATCCGCCGCTGCTGCCACTAGCGGACAGGCAACGCTTGCGAAACCGAGTGGTGCCAGGCAACACGAGAAGAAGACAAACAACCGCAACCATGCTAACTAAACGATACCGTCTGGCCTCCAACAGATGCCTCCAACGCGAGTCGCAGCACGGCTCAAAGGTACTGTCGTTTTTTGGGGTTACGAAAATACCCAGTTGTGTGAAACGGAACTACCGTATTCTCCCAATGTTACAAATAGGTTGCGGTATGCATCAGAGGCATTACTGGTCTTTTTCATGCAAGAAACTATTTATAGTGGATGTTACGTTGCAATTTTTGAACAATTTGTCACCACACAATTAGCATGGGAGGGTCGACCACGCATTGAGGGGTTCATGCATGCTGGGGCCAAACGACATCGCATTCAACAGGTGTTTCACTTACTTGTTGACTAGTTCGAAGACGGACTGTTGTAAATTTAATGTAGTAGGAAGGCAGTGGCTTTCACTTTTGCCAGCTATGCCACCTTGAGTATACTTTGGTGGGGCAGAATGAAGGCCATTGATTACCAGAGCCATCCTACGCCGCTGTACGATATGTACGACATCTGAATCCGTTTCAGTTGAGACACTACGGCATGTGATGGCTAATATCATCATTCGTGCGCGCTACCTTCGTACTGCGAGTGGTGGTCGTTTGGAAAAGACTATGAAGTGGTTGCAAAGACAGCTTGGAGAGGACCAGTTTAACTAAGCCTCCTGATGTTGTACTAGCTGTACAGTTTACAACGCCGTCTGTGAGCAGTTTTTCGGACGATTTCGAAAATTCTGAATAAAATCCTTACAACTTTCACTGTAAGCATACGTTTCATTGCACTCGTCTATCGATCTTAGTTGTAGAGGTACCTAATTTTGAAATCATGGACTCCTTAGCTGGACACCCTGCACCTCATGCACATCGTCATGTGCCAGTTCGGTGCACTAGCTCAGTAGCATCAGAAGAGTTTGTGTTATTTTTAAGAAAAGCCTTTAATGTATTACGGTCAAATTGGTAAATGAAACAACATAATGGTATTTATTTTGTTTCCTGCATGTCACTGAGCGAAAGAAGAGGAGACAAGCGTTGTATACTTCTTTTGCGACGCGTATGCTTAGCACCAGTCGCGTAAGATCTTGCAGCCGACGACGACCCCAAGCAGGATTCGTATTTGTGTTAGTAGCTCGTCAAAGTACAAACACAGTAAACATGTATAAATATATCGTTGAAATTAATAAAATGCGATTAAGATTGTGACCATCTTCATACAAAAGCACTCATTGACTAATGGTTTTTTTTTATGATGATGATGACGTTTGGTTTGTGGGGCGCTCAACTGCGTGGTTATCAGCGCCCGTACAATTACCCAATCTTTGCTCAGTCCAATTTCGCCACTTTCCTGGATGATGATGAAATGATGAGGACAACACAAACACCCAGTCATCTCGAGGCAGGTGAAAATCCCTGACCCCGCCGGGAATCGAACTCGGGAAGCGAGAACGCTACCGCGAGACCACGAGCGGCGGACAGACTAATGGTTTGAAATTTATTAATTGAAGAAGAAGATAATGGAACTACCAGAGGACATTAGGAAGATACGTAAGATAGATATAACATGTAGTAATCTTTGTAGTAACCTTAAATAATCAATAACACATCATCTGCAATACGATACGACCTTTAAAATGGCTTTGGAGCAGCAATTGCAAGAGAATCAGTACACCTGTCTATAGCTGCAAAAAGCTCACTAAGACGAAAATTGTAATTAAACGGCAAGATGGTTCCTCTTTCCATTAGCTCTATTTTACCGGAGCCTAAGGAGATCCTGCCGTGTGGAGTAGTGAACACAACGCCGAAAGTTTGCATACGATCCCACTGCATTCTCCAGCTTATAGCTACAGTAGTGCCGCTGAACCTGGTGGTAAACAAGAATGCAACACTACAATATTTCGGTATTTATGTTGTTGGACATATCTTTTATAAGGGACCATCAAAAGGTTTCCCTTGGAAGGCTGTACATTGCAGAATCCATATGCTAATCTGCAAACTCGCCGTGAGCGTTGAGGCAATCATCCCACCGACTTACCAGGTTCAAGATACACGTTTGGTAAAAACACCGTGTCCTGCTGCTACACATCCTTGTCCGTCAGGAATCGTCGACCCTTCATTGACATTTTCAAGAGTCCGAAGACGTGATATCACATGAAGAGTGATCAGGACTATACGGCGGGTGCTCGATTGTCTCTCACTGAAGTTGGCGACATTTGCGATATGGAGATGTGCGTTATCATGAAGCACCAGCATACTTTGTCACAGGACTGGCGCACTATTCCACAACGGTGGTTTTCCACAGACCTGCTGTCCCATACGCATTTATCAATCTCCGACGGATGTGTACCAGTGTTTGTTCCTCGGCAGAGAAGGGAAGAATACCAGCAGCTTGGTCCTGTTTGGACGCATTTGGTAATAACGTGCGCATGGTTCACGTTTCCGCATTTACCGTATGCGTGTCGGAAAGACAAGAATGGCGCACTAATCCCTTGCCTACATACTTGCTTGTATATCCGCCTGAGGGGAGGTTGTGTTAAAGCGTAATAAAACCGATTCTATACTAAATTTTCTTCTCATTGTGACGTCAAACAGGTCTTCTGGGACTACAGTGTTTATACAGGGTGAAGTAAAAATGCGACACTTGGCGTTCGGTTAGCGAATCGTCATTTCGACTGAAGACAAAAGTGTGTCTAACATAACCTAGTCCTGCAAATTGGTTTAACAGAGGTACTATTTAAAAAAACGAGTCTCTGGCCATGCTGTAACTGTGTGCAACGTGGCCAAGAACGGGTACAATGAACTGGGCACAGTGCTGAAGCTGTGAGGCGAGGCAATCCCGTAGGGAGCAAATATGCAGACTTGCTGATGTTCGAGCCGCTTTCGCGCCAAAAACTTTTTTTTCAGGAAAAGCATCTAATTGTATCCAATTTACACGTCCACAGTGCCGTAACCTGTGTATTCTTTTTTGTTAATGTTATATTTATTTAAAGATTAAGGCATAAGGTAAAATTCTCACGGACATAAATGATCATTTCATTTCGTCGACGACAATAAAGCCAGGAGGAAGTAATAGTTGCTTCAGTAACATCGTTCGTATCCAGTGCGGTACGAAAAATACAATAGGTAGGATACACTATATTGGAGATTATGCTACGCTCAATAATTCCATTCTGTAAAACCACGTACGAGCTCCTTTCACTTTAGAGAAGATGTTCATAGCGACCACCTTAATTTACAAACACTTTGTACTCGCTGGATCATACTTTACTGGATCGTACGCAGCGCACCTGCATCCATCACGGCCGAAGTGACATGCACGCGAGCTGTTAGTGTCCCTACAAATAAAAATCTACTGAGTTCCGGGCAACGAGCAGGCCAGACCATTGGACCCCCACGACAAATACATTTCCATGGAAAAGCTTCATTTAAATAGTTACGCTCATTCATTCCAAAGTGTGACGGTGAACCACCATGTTGAAACCACAGCTGTCGCCGAACACCAAGTGGAACGTTTTCTAATGCGCCAAGCAATGTATTGCAAAGGAACATACGATACAGAGGCGCCCGGCAACAGAAAAGAGTCCAAAAGCCATCCTCCCATGATTCCAGCCCACAGGTTTAGGCCAAAGCGTGCCTGAAAGCCACTTTCACGGGAGGCATGTGGGTTCTGGCATTAATGGCTGTTTCTGTAGTTTAAAATACCTTTACCAGTAAAGCTGGACTCTTCAGTTCACGTTATTTATAAAATGTTCGTTATCTTTCGGTTGGTGTAAAAGCCATTCACAAAACTGTACTTATCGAATGTGGTCTTCTGGCCGCCGGTGTTAACGAGTAATAGTATGATTGCAATTATCCGTCATGCAACAATTGAACAAACAGTCTTTGAGACATCTGGAATTGTCTTGCAATGTCACTAGTACTTCGCCGAGGTGATTGCTGAGCGGTTTCTAGAAATGTGCCCTCTGTTTGTAGAGTACGTCCAGTCTCTGGACGACCACTGTCCATTCCTTGTGGACGAAAACTACCTGTTTCCCGAAGGCGTTGCTCCAGGCGACGAAAATCAAGCAGCATACACACAAACAACAGCAACTGCTTCGTTATCGGATGCACCCAACACCGAAAGCATGTCGACGTATTCATCGTACCTTTACTCCATTTTTGTTCGTGAGTTGCACGGTTAGAAGACATACATGCAGTTTAATGGATCTCACTGTTATGTCATAGGTGCCTATCATGTGACAAAATGATGTCATACTTATGAACGACAAGAAACAGGTAACAGATGTAAAAAATAAAAAAAACTAACCTGACAAGGATTCGACCTATAGCTTTATGGTGTCCCATCATCATGCTCTTTGAACTACGACGGCTGGAACACAATTGTGAGTCGATAATACATGTTCCACTGTACATTCTCATGGATTGCAGCATGTGACAGTGTTGCCACCTCTTGGTTTTCATACACACATCAAAAAAAGTTTTGCATCAACCCGGTTCCCAGAATTCCTGAAGACAAACGTTGGCTGTGGATATTGTATCACAGACACAGTCACTTTGACTGTTCAGAAATGTCACTAAACCCGCCCAAAGATGTAAACAACCATGCATGAGCAGCGCCTATTAGACGGAGTGGGTCCGACGACCGATCAGTTCCAGTCATTTCAGCAGGAAAGAGGTAAACAGCTCGTGTCGTCTGTAGTTCAACCATGCATTGACGGTCAATGCCACCGTTCGATCGCGTTCGCATTGTTACTTTGTGTCAGGAAGGGCTCTCAACAAAGGAAGTGCCGAGACGTCTCGGAGTGAACGAAAGCGATGTCGTTCGGAGATGGAGGAGATACAGGTAGACAGAAACTGTCGTTGACATGGGTCGCTCAGGCCGCACTAGGGCTGCAACTACAGCGGATGACCGCTACCTAAGGATTATGGCTTGGAGGAACCCTGACAGCAACCCCACTATGTTGAATAACGCTTTCCATGCAGCCACAGAACGTCGTGTTACAACTCGATCGTTGCGCAATAGACTGCATGATGCGCTACTGCAATCCCGACGGCCACGGCGAGGTCCATCTTTGCAACCACGATACCATGCAGTGCGGTACAGATGGGCCCAACAACGCGCCAAATGGGCAGCTCAGGGTTGGCATCACGTTCTCTTCACCGATGAGTGTCGCATATGCCTCCAACCAGACAATCGTCGGAGACGTGTTTGGAGACGACCCAGTAAGGCGGAACGCCTTAGACACCCTATACAGAGAGTGCAGGAAGGTGGAGGTTCCCTGCTGCTTTGGGGTGACATTATCTGCGGCCGACGTACGCCGCTGGTGGTCATGCAAGCCGCCGTAGCGGCTGTAAGATAAGTGAATGCCATCCTCCGACCGATAGTGCGACCATATCAGAATCATTCTAGCGAGGCATTCTTCCTTATGAATCAGAATTCGTGACCCCAGTGCACAACTTCTGAATGACTTCCTTCAGGGAAACGATATCGCGCGACTAGAGTGGCCAGCATGTTCTCCATACATGAACCCTACCGAACATGCCTGGGATGGACTTAAAATGGCTGTTTGTGGACGATGTGATCCACCAACCACTCTGAGGGATCTACGCCGAATCGCCGTTGAGGAGTGAGACAATCTGGACCAACGGTGCCTTAATGTACTTGTGGATAGTATTTCACGACAAATACAGGCATGCAGTAATGCAAGAGGACGTGGTACTGAATATTATTGGTACCGGTGTACAGCAGTCTGGATTACCACCGCTGAAGTTCTTGCCGTATGGTGCTACAACATATAATGTGTGGTTTTCATGAGCTAAAAAAGGGTGGAAATGATGTTTACGTTGATCTCTATTCCAATTTTCTGCACAGGTTCCTGAACTCTCGGAATCGAGGTGATGCAAAACTTTTTGGATGTGTGTATATGTGTGTTCAAATCCCTTTTTCCCAGAAAAATCATCATTAGTCACAAATGCATTAGACCAAGCAGTCTAATGCATTTGTGACTTGTGATGGTTAAACGAACAATTGCACTTAACAGATTACGTTGTTTTACAGTGTTTGAATACGTGTGCTCGCACTGTGTAACAGCGTCACGAGTGTATTTAACATTATTGACAACGACATACAAATGTGTCAGCTTATATTACGTTGACATGGCTTAAAGGCATAATTTCGGCACTTGATAATGGCCTATGGCCGAAATTGCAGCAATGTAATAAAATTTATAACAGTCACTGGCGTAGAGATGATGTCCTTCAAAATAATTTTTATGACTGAATCCCAGCTACAACAAGTTTGTACCTTGACCTCTTTCGTCGAATGGCGGATCTTTTTTGTGAGGGTGTTGCAGTAGCGTGCTGCATTGATAGTTCCTTCTCGGAGGAAGTCAAGGAGAATCACATATTTTACGGTCCAGGACTCAGTGACCATAATCTTTCCTGCGGAAGGTGACGCTTTGAATTACTGCCTCATTGGTGAACTGGGATAATTAACCTGATGGAGCCTGATCTGGGTCGCCCTCAGGGCCTCAGAATTCGTTTTCTGAATACATGTTTGGCGTCCCTTGGGTCCCTGAGTTGGGGACCGGTAAGTGCCCCAGTCCGCTTTCACTCTGGACTTGCTTCAGCCACCACTGACAGGCGCGGCAGGGGAATGGGAATCTTGACTTGACAGCCTGGATCGCTAGGAGGGTGGAAAACTTGTACAATGAACCCCAACCTCAAGGTGTGCTGCGTGCAGATGAGATGCACGGCTGTTGAGTTGGAACAGTCGTTACTGGGCAACCTCTGGGGAACCTGCTGCACCCCCATTGTATAGGCATACCTAGGCATGTGAGGTTCTATTTGGGTGGACTTTTATTTCCCTAACCGCCCGTGGTACCAGAACGGATCCTTCGAAATATTCCCTTCCTCCTCCAAGCATATAGAGTGGGCAGCTGGAAGGCACTAACACTCCATCGAATAAGAGGGCTCAGTTAGACAGTCAATCCAGTTACTAGTAACAGAATGCGTACTGATTGTCAGAGTTTGTTGATCAAAGATAACAGAAAATAGGGCAGCTTTGAAAAGGTTTCGCCCTTCTATATACAGAAAGGTGTAGAGGGCATTATAGGATCACTGAAGTCGATTAAGCGCTAGCACAAACTTCTAGCTCCCATCGAACGACGAATCTCCAGAAAGCTTAATGCCTCAGAGAGTGCGCAATTCAAACCTTGAACTACAGCAAAGGTGTAGTGACTGGAAAGAATAGTTGACATTACCCAAGAATAACTGAAAGCTTAATTGTCCTGAGAAGGCTTTGTGGATCACCAAAACATTATGAAACGCATGGATGGCGAAACTGTGAAGTCAGACTCTTTTATTCTTACCTTTTACTGCACAAAACATCCAGGATATGTCAAGGCCGGTTTCATTTGCCTAAGCGTGCAGCCTTATTTCCCAAACCCGATGCGCTCTTTTAAATCCCGTCACCTTGGAAAAATACTCTTGGAAGTATGGGAGAAACCAATTTGGAAAATGTGGTAAAGCCACCCACGTCAGAGTTGGGTGTTCCTCTCTTCCGAATTGTGTCAACGACTCTGAAGATCACTCCATATGAGTAGGGACTGCAGTGTCTTTCTTGAAGAATGGAAGATCCAGGAGGTAAAAAAAACAAAGCATATTCCATATCGTGAAGCCAAAAAGATATAAAAGGCAATGCAACATCCCATGTTGGCTGACCTGCTTCCTTTCTCAAACTGCCGGTACTGAAAACCAATGCCACAACAAAAACGGAGGCTTCTATGGTTTAAATGGCTCTGAGCACTATGAGACTTAACTTCCCTAGAACTTAGTACTACTTAAACCTAACTAACCTATGGACATCACACACATCCATGCCCGAGGTAGGATTCGAACCTGCGACCGTAGCGGTCGCGCGGTTCCAGACGGAGGTTTCTAGTGTCAGCACTAGTACCTGTGTTTGACAATGTACTTATGCTACGGCAGTTACTTTGAAGCCTACCTCTCACCCCACAACCTCAGAGAAGGTCATGGCTGCTGACACAATGGAACTTCCAGCCCCTGCAAAGTTCAAGTCTTGTCCACTGTCCAGCGCTGTTGATACCAATTCAGCAGCTGTGACTCCCAAGCTGCCTCAAACAAAAACATCCATCCACTGATGGAGACAGGAAGTACACAGTCTGACAATGTGGATGCCATCCAGCCAGATGCCTCTCTCGAATCTTCTTCAGAGTTGATGGACCTTGATGTCAGGTGGGAAATCAACTCGCCTCAAGACTGAACCTCCACACATTGTGGGCTCCCCTCCTTGGCAGAACGGCAGAATGGCAGAATGGAAGTGCTAACGCTGTGATGCATGGATCCCATCCTACTGTGGAACATTAATGGTTTCAGGACCCATGGGGATTAACTGAAAATCCTAGCCTAAGAACGTCCCCTGTACTTGTGTTTGCAGGAAATGCTTTTCAAAGCATCTGATGATCCTGTAGTATGGGGCTATATGCTCCTTCGAGAGGATGACCTGACCAGGGGAAGGTCCTAGGTAGGAGCCGCTGCTTATGTCAATAATGCAAACCACTCCTCAGCTCTCCCCCTGGCTTCTGACCTGTAAGCAGTTGCCACTGAAATATGTTTCCAGGATCACTGTTTGCTCCCTCTATCTACATCTGCATTATGCAATATACTCTGAGACTCTCACAGGTCTTATGGAACAACTCTCCTGACCATTTCCCCTACTGGGAGACTTTAGTGACCATTTGTCTTTTGAGACTCGGCCACTATTTTCTCTCAGGGTATGGTTTTGGAGAGCCTCATGATGTCTCACAAGCTGTGCCTCCTCAACACCAGTACCCCCACCTATTTCTAGGTTGCTTCTAGATCATTCCCAGCCACTGACCTTTCTTTCTGCTCTCCAGACCTCATGGACTCAGTTTAGTGGGAAGTCATTGACGACTTTCATTCCAGTGACCAGTTCCCACTCTGTGTTCACCTACTGGATGAAGCGTTACTTGAACAGAATCCACCAAAATTGATGGTCATCAGAGGTAACGGGACGCTGTTCAGCCAGCTGGCTGTGTTTGAGCACTGTGACAACTCCCAAGAATGGATGAGCCACATCACACAAGTGATCCATATTGCCACTGAACTGTCGATCCCAAAGTCTTCAGGGTGACCTGTATCTTGGTCGACAGATGAGTGCCATTCAACAGTCCGCAACATGTGCGGCTCTTCGGCGGCTTAAATGCCCCCCGACAACACACAGCCTCACAGCTTTTCGAGTCGTGAGAGCCAAGGCTTGACAAGTAATAAAGGAGAACAAGAAAAGGTCATGGCAAGCGTTCCTGCACTTTCTCAATCGTTCCACGAGTTCTACAAAAGTATGGGAAGCCATCCGTAGGATTTCCGGTAAACAAAGTCGTTCATCAATAGCAGCAGTGCTTAAATAGGGGTATCACCAAACAACGCCCGGAAACAAAGTCCAGATGCTGGCAGACCATTTTACGAAAACCACTGCCAACGCCAACGAAGCTCTGGCTTTTCGCCGCTACAGTACGACTGTAGAAAGGGGAAAGTTAGACTTCAGATCCCACAAACCTGAATCTTACAACTGCCATTTCTCAGTGTGGGAGCTGCAGTCGGCTCTGCCTGAGTCTCGTGATACAGCATCAGGTCACTATCAAATCCGGCACTACATTCTTCGACATTTGCCAACAGTCATAGGAAATCTTCCTCGACTGTTTTAATCTGATAAGGCGGTTAGGTCACTTCCACAATTACTGGAGAGAGGCAATTTCGATACCCATTCTCAAACCAGGAAAGGACCACACATGCCCCAGTAGTTACCAGAGCATCGCCTTAACGAGCTGTCCGGTAAAGACCCTAGAGTGAATGGTTAGCCGTTGTCTGGTCTGGTTGTTAGACACCAAGCAACTCCTTACCTGCTCTGATTTTGGATTCTGGAGAATTTGGTCCACTGTCGACAACATAACGCTGCTAGAGGCGGCGGCTCCACAGACATTTCTACGTAAACATTGCTGTGTCAGAACAGTCTTTGATATCAGGAAGGTGTACGATATTACTTGAAGACAAATCTCATACAACTGTATGAATGAGGCTTTCGTGGTCATATCGCCTTCTTCATATGGTCTTTCCTGTTTCAGTGACTTTTCAGGACCCTAAATGGTGACACGCTGTCAGATCGTTTTGACCAAGATAGTGGTGTTCCTTAGGACAGTGTTTTAACACTTATGCTCTTTGCCACAGCCTTAAACAGTACTGTGTCTATGGTAAGAAGTCCTGAACAGAGCACCTGATTTGAGGACGATTTTGCTGTTTTCTGTTCCTCTTCCAGTGTTGCAACAGCGTATCATCAGTTGCACCTTACTGCGTGAAGTTTATAGGAGTGAAATGCAAAGATAAGTCCTTATGAGTGATACCACTCTGCACTCGGTGAGGTTTCTGGGCCTCATTTTTTACTCCAAATTGTCGTGGTTGCCGCATTTGTGAGACCTGAAAGCCAGAATCCTGAAGGCAAAGAACACCATTGCCACACCTTGGGTCGTGGGGAGCGGACAGGGCGCGTCTGCTACAGTTTTACGGGGCTTTCGTGCATTTATGTCTAAACTACTGGTGCACAGTATATGGATCAGCGAGGCCTTCCTATTTTAAGGTCATTGAAGCTGTTCACCATGAGGTAATTAGGTAGGCGACAGGTGCTTGTAGGACCAGGCCCATACCCATTCTCTGTGCTGAGGCTGGTGAACCGCCACTCCTCATGGTGCAACCGGCATGTACCTTCCCTGCAATTCTAAATTCACCTACGTACAATACTATGCTCATAGCCCTTTGGAACGCCTTTTCTCCCTTTGTCCATGAGCAAAAAAACGCTTGGGATGTGTGTGGCGCATGGGCTGGAGTCACTTGGAAAGGAGCACGTCCAACCTCAAATCCAGGGTTTTAACCTTCTATCACGCTGAGGCGCAGAGCCATTTTAGATTAGTGCAGCAGACGAGAGATTCCACTCCTGCTTATGTATTCAATACGATATTTCTATCTAGCTAGCTTTACAGATGGGGCTAGCCAGGAGGATCTAAGGTTGCTCTGTTGTTTTCTGGGATAGTATCCTCAAGGTCCGACTGCCTCAAGACTACTGTTTTCGGATCAGCATTATGTGCGACCTTGGCGGCACTGCAGCAGATGAGATGTTCTTCTGATGCTACGTTTCTTGTCTGTTCCGATTCTCTAAGTGCCTTCACTCTCTACAACGTTTATAACCAGAAGCCATATGACACATGACTTCTTGGTCTGGCAAGAACACCCTCCAATATGTGGTGCTTGTGTCGTACAGTTCTCTGTGCGCCATATTTTATTGGACTGTGTTTTATTTTCCGACCAGCGGGCCGCAGGGGATATGCTATAAGGATCTGCACTCTACTTTAAGTAACGTTCAAACAAATGTGGTTCGAGTTTTAAGGTTTTGTGAATTGTGCAGTATTTTTCTCAACAATTTAGGGAGGTGGTTTTATTGTGTTAATAGGGTCACTGGCTCACCCGTGTTTTTTTGACAGAAGTCAGCCACTGTCATTTTCCTGTACCTTTCTTTTAGCTCCTTTATCGTTTTACTTGTATTTTAATCTCATGTATAGCTACTTTTACTCTTTCCCCGATGGTTTAGCGAAAGTGAGGTAGTGATTGCGTTGTCAATTCGAGTGAGGTGGGAGGGAGGGTATGAGTATGCAACAATTATAGAGCTTTTATCCACATTCGTTTGCTTTAATTAGTGACAGTGCTTGTAACCTCCTCGCCGCTGAGCACCTATAAGCTCTAAACACACACACACACACACACACACACACGCACACACGCACACACACACGCGCGCAAGCAGACGCGCAGTTCTTGGGTAATGTGGTGCACCTGCGTATCTCTCATCGCCTTTCGCATGAACCGCATCAAGTGATCGAGACTGATTCCCTTTCTGGCACTCTTGTGGTACGGTTTCCAATTTCTCAGCACCCATCTTGCAGACACCTACTGGTAACCCAACACGTAATGGAGCATACGGTAGGCCTGAGCACAGCCAATATGCAGTGTGGAGTCTATGTCTGACGTACTTATGCACGTGTTCTCAAACACCATGCCTTGTAGTCTAGCAATTTTGCCTTCATTCGTGGATGTGGAGGAACGTCCACTTCGACACTCATCCTCACACTCACACTATGCCCAGGTATCCATTCATACTGGGTAACGCCGACCAAGTTGTCAGTAGACATCCCACTGCCATCGTGATACGTACTCGAATTAACTGGGGCATGCCGTCCGTTGCTACTCTCTCTTCTTCATCTCTCTCCGCATACGTCATTTCTCCTCCGTAAACCCCTTACCATTGTTGAGTGGTACTTAAGATAGGTAAATAAATTAGTGAAATCAATGTGAAGTAGAAATTAGAAATGAAAAAATTAGTTAGTTTAGAAGAGTTACACACTGGCAAACAGCGGGCAGATCAGCAGTGGCAACGGCCGGCGTTTGCAAGTCAGCACGTTCAGGAGACGCCATCGCCCTCCCCACACAAGCGGTAGCTGTCGATTCAACTGTGAGGGCATCGCCCGACTGGCTCACGTGTTTCTCAATTGTCACATGTGATCAAAGGCCCTCGCCTACATTCCAAGAGCCAATGACCGGCGTTAAGAAGATTCTTCGAGAAGCTTTTCAACGTGACAGAAGAG